>NC_133002.1:30626261-30926943 GCF_048564905.1 Vicugna pacos
TAACTATATATAAGGGAAGTCCTTCTCCCAAACTCAATTTTACAACAAAAAAAACTGCCTTTATATTGAAAACAGATATATGGAACCTGCTGAGAAATTTGGGTAAGTGTTTCTAGAGATTATCTTCCACATTAGCCTAGCTGAATGACCACTTGTACACATATTCCTTTCTTGGAAACAAATGAGTTTCAAGGCGTCCTTCATCTACTTTGTTGGTAACACAGAGTTTATATATGTGGCAGACAAATGACATATATATATAAGTGAAGACATTTGCCCAAATTCTATTTTACAGTGCAAACTGACTAATTTAAAACCTGCTGTGGGAATCATTCTGAGAAATATGGGTAAGATTTTCTAGACATTCTTTCTACTTAAGCCTAGCAGAATGATCTCCACTAAACATATTCCAATTTGGGATCTGAATGCGTGTGGAAGGCGTCCTTCATCTACCTTTTTGCGAACACAGTTTCTGTGTTTGGCACACAAGCCTATGTATACTTAAAGAAAGGTATTTGCCCAAGCTTGGTTTTACAGTGCAAACTGCCTTCAACTTGATCTAGTGCTAGGAAATGTGCTGAGAAATGGGTATAAATGTTTCTAGAGATTCCCTTCAACTTTAGCCTAGCTAAATGACCACTTCTATTCATGTTCCTTCCTGGGATAAGAATGGATGTGGAAGTCATCCTTCAATTACCATGCTGGGAAAACAGTTTCTGTGTTTGTCAGACAAACCTACCTGTATATAAAGGATGGCATTAACCCAAAATCTGTTTTACAGCACAAACTTCTTTTAGCTTGAAAATGGCTCTAGAAAACATGCTGAGAAAATGGGGTAAGTGTTTCTAAAGATTCCATTCCCGTTTAGCCTAACTGAATGACCACCCCTACACATATATACTTCTGGGATCTGAAAGTATGTGGAAAGCGTCTTCATCTATCTTGTTGGGAAGAAAAGTTTCTACATTTTTCAGAAAAACCTACCTATATATAAGGGAAGGCTTTCCCCAAAACTTGATTTTACAGTGCAAACTGCCTTTTAAATGAAACTGGCCTTAGAAAATTTGCTGAGAAATGGGAGTAAATGTTTCTACAGATTCCCTTCCAATTTAGTCTAGCTGAATGACCACTACTATACATGTTCCCTTCTGGGTTCTGAATGTGTGTGGAAGGCATCTCTCATCTACTTTGTTGGGCACACTGATTTTCTGCATTTGGCAAACAATTTTACCTATATACAACTGAAGGCATTCACTAAAATTCAGTTTTACAGCGCAAATAGATTTTAGTTTGAAACTGGATCATGGAAATATGCTGAGAAATGGTTGTAAGTGTTTCTAGCTATTACCTTCCACTTTAGATTAGCTGAATGAATGTTTTTGCACATGTTCCATTCTGGGATCCAAATGTTTGTGGGTGACGTCCTTCATCTACTTTGCTGGGATCACAGAGTTTATGTATTTGGCAGAGAAGACTACTTATGTTAAGGAAAGACATTCACCCAAACTTGGTTTTAAAGTGCAAAATGTCTTTAAATTAAAACTGGCTCTACAAAACATGCTGAGAAATAGGGGTAAGTGTTTCTAGATATTCCCTTCCACATTTTCCTAGCTCAATGAACACTTCTACACGTGTTTCCTTCTGGGATCTGAAAGAATTTGGAAGACATCCTTCATATACCTTGTTGGGAACACAGAATTTCTGTGTTTGGCAGGCAAGCCTACCTTATCCAAAAGAGAATGCATTCAGGCAAACTCGATTTTACTGTGCAAACTTCCTTTAATTTGAAACCAGCCTTAGGAAACATGCAGAGAATTGGTGGTAAGTGTTTCTAGAGATTCCCTTCTAATTAAGCTTAGCTGAATCACCGCTACTACACATTTTCAATTCTGAGATCCAAATGAGTGGAAGGCGTCCATCAACTAACTTGTTGAGAACACAGAGATTCTGTGTTTGGCAGACAATACTAAGAAAATATAAGAGAGGCATTTGCCAAAACTTTAAACGGGCTATCAGAAACATGCTGAAAAATGTGTGTAACTGGTTTTAGAGATCCCCTTCCACTTTAGCCTAGCTGCATGACCGCTTCTACACATGCTCCATTCTCAGATCCAAATGTTTGTGAAAGGTGACCTTCATCTACCTTGATGGGAACACAGAGTTTCTTTGTTCAGCTGATTAACCTATCTATATATAAAGGAAGATTTTTGCTCAAACTCGGTTTTACAGGACAAACAGATTTTAACTTGCATCTGTCTCTAGGAAACCTTCAGAGAAATCAGGTTAAGTGTTTCTAGAGATTCCCTTCCACTTTAGTTTAGCTGAATGACCACTCCTACACATGATCCCTTCTGGGATCTGAATGTGTTCAGAAAGTGTCCTTCATCTACCTTGATGAGGACATAGAGTTAATGTGTTTCACAGACATGCCTACCTATATATAAAGGAAGACATTCGCTGAAACTCAGTTTTACAGAGCTAACTGACTTCAATTTGAAACTGGCTCTTGGAAACCTGCTGATAAATGGGTATAAGTCTTTCTAGAAATTCCCTTCCACTTCAGCCTAGTTGAATGACCACTTCTATAAATGTTCCTTTCTGAAATCTGAATGTGTGTGGAAGGCTTCCTGTATCTACCTTGTTGGGAACACATAGACCTTGTATTGGCAAAAAATCTTACCTATTATAAGGGAAGGAAGGAATTCTTCCAAACTCGGTTTTACAGCACAAACTGCCTTTAACTTGAATCCTGCTCTAGAAAACTTACTGAGAAGTGGGAGTTAGAATTTAAGATTTCCTTCCACTTTAAACTAGGTGAATGACAGCTTCTACACATGTTCCCTTCTGGTATCTGAATGTGCAGGAAAGGAGTCTTTCATCTGCCTTGTTTTGAACACAAAGTTTCTGTGTTTCACAAACATGCTTACATATATATAGAGGAAAGCACTCATCCAAACTCCCTTTTATAGCACAAACTACCTTTAAATTTAAACTGGCTCTAGGAAATGTGCTGAGATGTGGGGGTAAGTGTTTCTAGAGATTCCCCTCCACATTAGCTTAACTGCATGACTGCTTCAACACATGTTTCTTCT
The DNA here is from genome assembly GCF_048564905.1 of Vicugna pacos. NCBI lineage: Eukaryota > Metazoa > Chordata > Mammalia > Artiodactyla > Camelidae > Vicugna > Vicugna pacos. The sequence continues at coordinate 30,629,354 of NC_133002.1, forward strand.
GGGATCCAAACATGTGTGGTAGTCTTTCTTCACCTACCTTGTTGGGTACATGGTTTCTGTGTTTTGAGAATAGGCTACCTATATATATATAAGTGGAGGCATTCACTCAAACTCAGTTTTATGGTGCAAACTGCCTTTAACTTGAAATCATCTCTAGGAAACATGCTGAGAAAACAGGGTAAATGTTTCTAGAGAATCCCTTCCACTTTACTTTAGCTAAATGAACAATTCTACATATGTTCTCTTCTGGGATCCGAATGTGTTAGACAGGCATCCTTCAACGATATTGTGAACACATGGCTTCTGTGTTTAGGAGAAAAGACTATTTAGATATTTAAGGAAAGACATTCACACAAACTCGGTTTTACAGTGCAAACTATCTTTACCTTGAAACCAGCTCTAGGAAACATGCAGAGAAATCAGGGTAACTGTTTCTAGAGATTCCCTTCCACTTGAGACTACCTAAATAAATGCTTGTACAAATGTTACCTTTTGGGACCCAAATGGGTGTGGAAGGCATCTTTCACCTACCATGTTTGGAAAACAGATTTTTTGTATTTGGGAGCCAAGCATGCATACATATATAAGGAGATGCATTGACTCAAACATGGAATTACAGTGTAAACCGCTGCCTTTAAATTGAAACCAGATTGAGGAAACCTGCTGAGACATGGGGGTAAGTTTTTCTAGAGGTTCCCTTCGAATTTAACCTAACTGAATGAACACTTCTACACATGTTGCATTCTGGGATCCAAATGTGTTTGGAAGGCATCATTCACCTACATTTTTGGGAGCACAGAATTTCTTTATGTGAGACAAGCCTATCTATATACATAAGGGAAAGCATTCACCCAAACTCAGTTTTACAGTTCCAAATGCCTTTTATTGAATCTGTCTCTAAGAAACATGCTGAGATATCAACATATCTGTTTCTTGAGATTCCCTTCCAATTTAGTTTGGCTGAATGAACTCTTATACTCATGTTCCCTTCTGGGATCCAAATGTGTGTGGAAGGCATTCTTCACCTACATTGTTGGGAACACAGAGATTCTGTGTTTGGGAAACAAGACTACCTATGTATATATAAGGGTAGGCATTCACCCAAACTCAGTTTTACAGTGCAAACTTCCTTTAATTTGAAACTGACTCTAGGTAACAGGTTGAAAAATGGTGTTTCCAGAGATTCCCTTCCACTTTAGCTTAGGTTAATTAACGCTTCTACACATGTACCATTCTGGGATCCTAATGTGTGTGGAAGGGGTCCTTCACACTACCTTGTTGGGAACAATGAGATTCTTTGTTTTGGAGACACACCTATATATATATTTATATATATTAATATATATATATAATATATATATATATATGTAATATATATATTAAGGGAAGCATTCACTCAAACTCGGTTTTACAGAACAAGCTGCATTTACCTTGAATCTGGCTCTTGAATACATACTTTTACACATGCTAAGTTTATCTAGGGATTCCCTTCCACTTAGGCCTAGCTGAATTAAATACTCTACACATGTTCAAATCTGGAATCTGAATGGTTGTGGAAGGCATCCTTCAACAACATTTTTAGGAACAGTGTTTCTGCTTTGGGGAGACAACCCTACCTATATATATGAGAAAGCATTCACCCAAACTCAATTTTACAGTGCAAACTGCCTTTAAATTGAAACCAGATCAAGGAAACTTGCTGAGACATGGGGGTAAGTGTTTCTAGATATTCCCTTCCACTTTAGCCTAGCTGAATAAACACTTCTTCAAATGTTCCATTTTGGGATCCAAATGTTTGTGGAAGTCATCCTTCACCTATCTGGTTGGGAACACATATTATCTGTGTTTGAGAGACAAGCTTACCCATATATAAGAGGAGGCATTCACTCACACTTGGGTTTCCAGAGCATACTGTCTTTAATGTGAAACTGGCCCTAGGATACATGCTGATAAATCATGGTATGTGTTTCTAGATATTCCCTTCCAGTTTAGCTTAGCTGAATGAAATACTCTACACATGTTTCAACCTGGGATCCGAATGTGCACGAAAAGCGTCCTTCATCTCTTGTGTTGAGAACACATAGGTTCTGTATTTGAAAAATAAGCCTACCTATACATAAGGGAAGGTATACACTGAAACTTGTTTAGAGAGCAAACTACCTTTAATTGAAACCAGCTCTAGGAATCATTCTGAAAAATATGTGAAAGAGTTCTAATAATTACTGTCCACTTAAGCCTAGCTGAAAGACAGCTCTACACATGTTACATTCTGGCAGCCAAATGTGTGTGGAAGGCATTCCTCAACTACCTTGTTGGGAACACAGAGTTTTAGTGTTTGGCAGACAAGCCTACTTAAATATATAAGGAAGGCATTTGTGCAATCTTGGTTTTACAGTGCAAACTGCATTTAAATTGATGGGAATCTCTAGAAACATTTACCCCCATGTCTCAGCATGTTTCCTAGAGCTGGTATCAAGTTAAACGATTTTTGCAGTGTAAAACCTAGTTTTGGAGAATGCCTTCCCTTATATATATATGTAGGCTTGTCTGTGAGACACAGAAACTCTGTGTAAACTACAAGGTAGTTGGAGGACACCTTCCATACACTTTCAGATCCCAGAAAGGAACATGTGTAGAAGTGGTCACTCAACTAGGCTAAAGTGGAAGGGAAACTCTAGAAACACTTACTCTGATTTCTCAGCATGCTATCTAGAGCTGGATTCATGATAAAGGCATTTTGGTCTATAAAACCGAGTTTGAGCAAATATCTCCCATTAAATATATAGATAGGCTTGTCTCCCAAACTCAGGAACTCTTTTTTCCCAACAAGATAGCTAAAGCAAGCCTTCCACATACATTTGGTTCCCAGAACAAACATGTGTAGAAACGTTCATTCAGCTAGGCTAAAGTGAAGGGAACCTCTAGAAACACTTACCCTTATTTCTCAGCATGTTTTCTAGAGCCAGTTTAAATTTAAGGCAGTTTGGCTGTAAAACCGAGCTTGAGCAAATGTCTCCCCTTATATATATAGTTAGGCGTTTATCTGAAACACAAGAACTCTGTACTCACAAAAAGTTAGGTGAAGGATACTTTCCAAAAACATTTGGATCCCAGGATGGGACATGTGAAGGACCACTCTTTCATCTAGGCTAAAGTGGAGGGGAATATCAAAATCTCCTAACCCATATATATACATGTTTCTTGGAGCCGGTTATAAGTTAAAAGTTTTGCAATGAAAAGCAGTGTTTTGGTGAATGCCTTCCCTTTGATATAGATAGGCTTGTCTGCCAAGCACACAATCTCTGTGTTCACAACAAAGTACATGAAGGACGCATTCCTCACACATTTGGATCCCAGAATGGAACATGTTTTGATCCAGGTTCAAGTTAAAAGCAGTTTGTGCATGAGGAAGAGAGAAGATGGTTGAGTAGAAGGACACTCGTAGCTCACCCTCTCCCTCAAATGCACCAAGACTCACATCCACATACCCACTAAGCCAACCAGAGCACCTGCAGAACTCTGACAGAACATCACCCTCTTCAAAAGATAGAGAGGCCAAAAATCTGCTAGGAGAAAAGGAAAAAAAGAAAGAAGAAAAGGCAAAGCACAGCAGGATGGATCCTTTGAGGAGGGAGCAGCAAAGGAGGACTGGCGCTCATTCCCTGGGTACCCCTCTCCAACTGAGAGGCCAGAGGGATGTAGGGGGAGCCTCCAAGGCTCGGATCTGTACAGAGAAGCCCTTGACTGACAGAACTAAGTTAAATGGTCACAGATGCCCCCCCGACCCCCAGCCTGAGACACAGGCCAGCAGCTGGGGGCATGGCCAGGCTGCCCAAGCCTGGCAGAGGACAGGCGTGTCTGCACTGAGGCATCTCTGGGGGACTGCAGAGGGCAGCACACCATGGCTGTGGGTGAACAGGGCAGAACAAACTGGGCCCTCTATAAAACAACACGGTTGTTGTGCCCTGGGGGGAAGGGTGCACACTCCTATCTCTGAAAACCCACAGAAAGTTTTTGAGGGAAGAGAGGTGGGGCTCAGGCACAGATGCCATATCCTCCAGTGCTTAGCATCCAGGTGGGGGTGGGGGTGAAACCTGAATCTGCACCTAAGGGTTTAGCAGCCTCAAAGGCCAGACGGAGACTTGACTACAGCCCAAGGCACAGAGGATCTTTCCATCCTGGTCCCTCAGAGAACTTGATCCTCCAAAACAAACACAGAGCTGTGTTCTGGCCTGGAGCAGTGACAGGGCTGTTCCTCGGTCTTCCTCAAGCCCACCTGTGGAGCACAAACCCGAGGCGAAACATGCAGCAGCACAGAGCAGCAGAGTGACTGGCGCTGGGAGAGGGAGGGCAGCCCCCCACTTTTTGGGCAGGAATGTAACCCCTGGGCAATCTGCAACATCTGACTGCAGAATCAGGAGGGGCAGTGACCTGCCCGCCCACAGCAAAGGAGAGTTTCACCTGACCCAGAGTTGGGAGGAGGTGCTATCTGCTTGTTTACAGGCACTGGGAGCAGCACAGACGAGGGTGCCAATGGAGGGCCTCTGGAAACAGCAAGCTGAGTTTCCAAAACAGGACAAAGACAGAAAGACTTCACATTAAAAGCACACAGTCTCCAAGGGAACATTGACCCAATCCTTTTTTTTTTAAATCTGCTTTTACATGTTCTACTTTCTATTAACCTCTTAATTTTTACTTCTTAATTCATTTTTATTTCTCTTGGGTTTTGATGTCCTGTTATTGATTAGACACACGTTTTAAATACATCTTTTCATCTTTTCCTTTTTTTAAAGATTTTAAAATGACATCAAACCTGACTGCTATTCTTCTTCAACTTGCTCTTCTATTATTCATTATACACTGTTTTCAAACCTTATTTTCCCCTTCTTTTAAAATTATATCTCTCTCTGTCTTTTTTTTCTTTTTTCTTAAGTCTTATTCCTACATAGGCATTAGATAGATAAACTCCTTAATGACCACAATAGATAACTCATACTCCATAAACCACAGTGCCAGAGAGGTATGAGCAAGATGAAGAAGCAGAGAAACCATTCCCAATTAAAAGAACAAGAGAAATCCCCTGAAAGAATGATCAATGAAATAGACATTGATAGCCTACTAGATAAAGATTTCAAAAAAGGAGTGATCAAAGTGCTGAAGGAACGAAAAGAGATAGTGCTTAGAGATATAAAATATGCCAAAAATGAAATTGAAGCTACAAAGAAGAGCCAAGTAGAATGGGTAAACTCATTGACTGATATGAGGAATGATCTAAAAGCTGTGCAAAGCCAACTACATAATGCAGAGGAACGAATTAGTGACCTAGAAGACAGGACAATAGAAAGCACACAATCAGAAGAACTACAAGATAAACAAATAAAAACAAATTAAAATAGCATAAGGGACTTATGGGATAATAAAAAGAGTGCCAATCTTTGCATAATAGGGGTCCCAGAAGGGGAAGAAAGGTCAAAAGGGATTGAAAAGATTTTTGAAGAAATCATGACTGAAAACTTCTCAAACTTAAAGAAGGAATATGATATCCAAGTACAGGAAGCTCAGAAGGTTCCAAACAGGAAGAACCGAAATAGAACCACACCAAGACATATCATAATCAAGATGGCAAGAGTCAAGGATAAAGAAATGATTCTAAAGGTAGCAAGACACAAGCAAAGAGTAAATTAAAAGAGAACCCCCATAAGGCTCTCAGCTGATTTCTCTACACACACACTACAGGCCAGAAGGGAGTGGAAAGATATATTCAAGTCCTGAATGAAAAAAAAAGATGCAGCCTAGGATATTTTATCCAGCAAGGCTATCTTTTAGGATAGAAGGAGAGATAAAGAATTTCACAGACAAGAAAAAGCTGCAGGAGTTTAACAACACTAAACCCATGCTAAAAGAAATATCGAAAGGTCTGCTCTAAATAGAAAAGCAGCAGGATGCTACAGAAATGAGAAACTCACAAAGAGAAAGGTAATAACTCAGGAATTACAAATAAAATACACATGAAATTATAAAAGGAGACATACAAATCATTGAGAGTGGGAGAGAGAGGCAGGGAAATATAGAATTTTTCTTTCTTTTTTAAATTTTTTGTTCTCAGTAGGATCGGTATGAGATCATGCTACTATTGGTTTAATAAAAAACAGTTATAGTAATGGGCTAATAGATTTGCAAAAAAGGGTAAGTACAAGCCAAAACTTACAAAGGAGTCACAAAAATTAAATAAAATCCATGATAACACAAAGGAAAATTACCAAACCACAAGAGGAAGAAGAAAGGAACAAAGAGGAAATATCAAATCAACTGCAAAGATAAGCTCAAAATGGTAATAAACACACATCTATCATTAATTACTGTAAATATTAATGGACTAAATTCTCCAGTCAAAAGACATAGAGTGGCAGACTGGATAATAAAGCAAGAACCTTCAATATGCTGCATAGAAGAGACCCACTTTAGGGAGAAGGACACATATAGAATGAGAGTGAAAGGCTGGAAAAGGATATTCCATGCAAATGGAAAAGCCAAAAAAGCAGATGTTGCAGTACTAATTTCACACAAAATAGACTTTAAAACAAAGGCCATGAAGAAAGATAAAGAATGACATTTTATAATGATTAAAGCAGTAATACAAGATAAGGATATTACACTCATTAATATATGTGCACCCAATATAGGAGCACCAAAGTACATAGAACAATTACTAACAGAGATAAAGGGGGATATTGATGGGAATACAATCATAGTTGGAGATTTTATCACTGCACTAACATCACTAGACAGACCTTATAGACAGAAAATAAATAAGGCTAAAAAGAAATTAAATAATACAATAGAAAAAGTAGATTTGGTGGATAATTTCAGAGCATTACACCCCTCAAAAATAGGGTATACATTCTCTTCAAGTGTACACATAAAATTTTCTAGGATTCATCATGTACTTGGGAACAAAAGAAACCTCAACAATTTTAAGAAGATAGAAGTTATCTCAAGCATTTTTACTGATGACAATGCCGTGAAACTAGAAATGAACAACAGAGAAACAAAGGAGAAAAAAAGGAAAGCATGGAGATTAAACAATATGTTATTAAAAAGAAAAATGGGTCAATGAGGAAATCAGAGCTGAACTTAAAAAATACCTTGAGACAAATAAATATAAAGCATAACCACTCAAAATCGATGGGACACTGCAAAGGCAGTGCTAAGAGAGAAGTTTATACAAATACAGACATTCCTCAAAAAAGAACAATCTCAAATAAACAATTTAACTGACCAGCTGAATGAATTAGATAAAGAAAAACAAAAAGCCCCAAGAGTCAGCAGAAGGAAGGATATTATAAAGATTAGGGAAGAAATGAATTCAATAGAGATAAAAAAGAACATAGAAAAAATCAACCAAACCAAAAGCTGTTATTTTGAAAACATAAATAAAATCGACAACCCTCTGGCAAAACTCACAAAGAAGGAAAAAGAGAGAACAAATTAGCAAAATAAGGAAGAAAACTGGAGAAATTACAACAAATAAAATAGAAAAAGGAATATCATATGAGATTTTTATGAAAAACTATACAGAACCAAACTGGATAACCTAGAGGAGATTGACAAGCTTCTGGAAACACACTGTACACCAAGACTGAATAAAGAAGAAACTGACCACTTGAACAATCCGATCACTAGAAATGAAATAGAAATAGCAATTAAAAACCTCCCTACAAATAGAAGTCCAGAACCAGACAGCTTCAATGGGGAATTCTACCAAACATACAAAGAAGAACTCAAAGCAGCCCTTCCCAAACTCTTCCAGAAGATTGAAAAGGAGGAAATATTTCCAAACTCATTCTATGAAGCCACCATTCCCCGATACCAAAACCAGGCAAAGATTCTGCCAATAAAGAGAATTATAGGCCAATATAATTGATGAACATAGATGCCAAAATCCTCATCAAAATATTAGCAAATAGAATCCAACAACACATAAAAAAGATTATACATCGTGACCAAGTGGGGTTGATCACGGAACACAAGGGTGGATCAACATACACAAATCAATCAATCTAATACATCACATCAACAAGAGAAAGGACAAAAAAAACCCATGAACATCTCAATAGATGTAGGAAAAGCATTTGATAAAATTCAACACCCATTTATGATAAAAACACTCACCAAAGTGGGTATAGAGGGAACATATCTCAACATAATAAAAGCTATACATGACATGCCTACAGCCAGCATAGTACTCAACGGTGAAAAACTCAAAAGCTTCCCATCAAAACCTGGAATAAGACTGCCTGTTATAACCACTCCTATTCAACATAGTCTTGGAAGTCCTAGTCACAGAAATCAGGCAAGAGAGAGTAGTAAAAGGGATCCAAATTGGAAAAAAAGAGGTAAAAGTGTCACTATATGCCAATGACAAGTTACTACATATAGAAAACCCTAGAAGGTCCACACAAAAGCTACTAGAGCTGACCAAAGAATTCAGCAAGGTAGCAGGTTACAAGATTAACGTTCAAAAATCAGTTGCATTTCTTTACAATAATAATGAATCAACAGAAAAAGAAAGTAAAGAAACAACCCCCTTTAAAATAGCACCCAGAGTAATAAAATATCTGGGAATAAATCTAAGTAAAGAGGTGAAAGAATTATACACAGAAAACTATAAACCACTGATGAAGGAAATTAAGGAAGACTTTTAAAAGTGGAAAGATATCCCATGCTCTTGGATTGGAAGAATCAATATGGTTAAAATGGTCACACTGCCCAAAGCAATCTATAGATTTAATGCATTCCCTATCAAATTACCCAGGATATATTTAACAGAACTAGAACAAATCATAATAAAATTTATATGGAACAATCAAAGACCTAGAATTGCCAAAGCATTACTGAAGAGAAAGAAAGAAGCTGGAGGAATTACTCTCCCAGACTTCAGACAATATTATAGAGCTATAGTCAACCAGACAGCATAGTATTGGTACAAAAACAGACATAGAGACCAATGGAACAGAATAGAGAGCCCAGAAATGAACCCACAAACTTTTGCTTGACTAATCTTAGACAAAGAAAGCAAGAATATACAATGGAATAAAGACAGTCTCTTCAGCAAATTGTGTTGGGAAAACTGGACAGCAGCATGTAAAACAATGAAGCTAGAACACTCCCTTACACCATACACAAAAATAAACTCAAAGTGGATAAAGGACTTAAACATAAGACAAGATACAGTAAATCTCCTAGAGGAAAATATAGGCAAAACATTATCTGACATACATCTCAAAAATTTTCTCCTAGAAGAAATAAAAGCAAGAACAAATGGGACCTAGTGAAACTTACAAGCTTCTGCACAGCAAAGGAAACCATAAGTAAAACAAAAAGACAACCTAGGGAATGGGAGAAAAGGTTTGCAAGTGAAACTGACAAGACTTGATCTCCAGAATATATAAGCAGCACATATGACTCAATAAGAAGAAAATAAACAACCCAATTCAAAAATGGGCAGAAGACCTAAACAAGCAATTCTCCAAGGAAGACATACAAATGATCAATAGACACATGAAAAAATGCTCAATTTCAGTAATTATCAGAGAAATGCAAATCAAAACTACAATGAGGTATCACCTGACCCCAGTCAGAATGGCCATCATTCAAAAATCCACAAATGACAAATGCTGGAGAGGCTGTGGATAAAAGGGAACCCTCCTTCACTACTGATGGGAATGCAGTTTTGTGCAGCCACTGTGGAAAACAGTGTGGAGATTCTGCAAAAGAGTAGGAATAGACTTACCATATGACCTAGGAATCCCGCTCCTGGACTTATATCCAGAAGGAACCCTACTTCAGGATGACACCTGCACCCCAATGTTCATAGCAGCACTATTTACAATAGCTAAAATATGGAAACAGTATAAATGTCCATCAACAGATGACTGGATAAAGAAGATGTGGTATAGTTATACAATGGAATACTACTCAGCCATAAAAACCAATAACATAACACTGCAGCAACATGGATGCTCCTGAAGAAGGTCATTCTAAGTGAAGCCAGAAAGAGAAAGAAAAATACCATATGAGCTCGTTGATATGTGGAATCTAAAACAAACAAACAAACAAAGCATAAATACAGAACAGAAATAGACCCATAAACATAGAATACAGACTTGTGGTTGCCAAGGGGGTGGGGGGTGGGAAGAGATAGACTGAGATTTCAAAATGTAGAATAGATAAACAAGATTATACTCTATAGCACAGGGAAATATATACAAGATCTTATGGTAGCTCACAGAGAAAGTAATGTGACAATGAATATATATATGTTCATGTATAATTGAAAAATTGTGCTCCACACTGGAATATGACACAGCATTGTAAAATGATTGTAAATCAATAAAAATTATTTAAAAATAAAATAAAAGCAGTTTGTGACATAAAACAGAGTTTCAGTGAATGCCTTCTATTATATATCGGTATAATTGCCTGAATATCACAGAAACTCTGTGTCCTGAAGAAAATAGATTAAGGAATCCTTCCACACACTTTTGGATCCCAGAAGGGAACATATGTAGAAGCAGTCATTCAGCTAGCCTAAAGTGAAAGGGAATGTCTGAAAACCCCTACCCCCAGTTCTCAGGAAGTTTCCAATACCTGATTTCATCTTCAAGGCAGTTTGTGCTGTAAAACACAGTTTGGGCAAATGTATTTTTTATATATAGGTAAGCTTGTTGGCCAAATACATAAACTCAGTCTTCCCAAAAAGGTAGATGAAGGGAACCTTCCAAAAACATTCAGAAACCTGAAGGGAACATATGTAGGAGTGGTCACTCAGCTAGGCTAAATTGCAAGGGGATCTCTAGAAACACTTACCCAATTTCTCAGCATGTTTACTGGAACCAGTTTCAAGTTAAAAATTTTGTGCTATAAAACCACGTTTGGATGAATGCCTTCCCTAATATATAAGTAGACTTGTCTGCCTAAAAGTGAAACTCCGTTTTCCAAACAAGATAGATGAAGGAAGTCTTTGACATACATTTGGATATCAAAATGCAATATGTGTAGGAAAGGTCATTCAGCGAGATTCAAGTGGAACAGTATGTCTAGAAACAGTTACACCCATTTCTCATCATGTATCCTAAAGCTGGTTTTAAGCTAAATGTAGTTTGCACTGTAAAACTGACTTTTGGCAAATACCTTCTATTATATATATGTAGGCTTGTCTCCCACAGACACACTGTTTTCCCAACAAGGTAGATGAAGGTGGCCTTCCACATACATTTATATCCCAGGATGTAACATGTGTAGAAGCCATCATTCAGGTAGGCTAAAAGGGAAGGGAATCTCTAGAAACACTCACTTCCATTGCGTATCATGTTTCCAATAGCTGGGTTCTAGTTAAAGGCAGTTTGTGCTGTAGAACTGAGTTTGAACAATTGCCTTAACTTATATATATGTAGGATAGTTGACCAAACTCAGAAACTCTGCAATCCTAGGAAGCTAAATGAAGGAGGCCTTCCACATTCAGATCCCAGAATTGAATATGTGTTGAAGTGATCATTCAGCTAGTCTAAAGTGAAAGGGAATCTCTAGAAACATCCCCATTTCTCAACATGTTTCCTAGAGCTGGATGGAAGTAAAGGAAGTTTGCACTCAAGAATTGAGTTAGGGCTAGTGCCTTCCTTATATATAGGTAAGCTTGTCTTCCAAAGACAGAAAAACTGTTTTCCCAACAAGGTATATGAAGGAGGCCTTCCACCAATATTCAGATCCCAGAATTGTACATGTGCTCAAGTGGAAATTCTGCTAGAATATAATGGAATGGTATCTATAGAAAAAACTTACTTTCACATCTGAGCATGTTTCCAAGTGCCGGTTTCAAGTTAAAGGCAGTTTGTGCTGTAAAACCAAGTTTGAGTCAATAAATTCCCTTAGGTAGGATGGTCTGACAAACATACAAAAATCTGTGTTCCCAAAAAAGGCGATGAATGACATCTTCCACACACATTTGGATCCCAGATGGGAACATGTGTAGAAACAGTCATTCGGTTAGGCTAAAGTGGTAGGGTATCTCTGGAAATATTTACCCCATTTCTCAGCCCGTTTCCTAGAGCTTCTTTCAAAGTAAGTGCAGTGTGTGCTGTAGAACTGAATTTAGGAGAATGCCTTCCCTTATATATAGGTAGGATTACCTGCCAAACATAGAAACTCTGTGTTCACAGCAAGGTAAGTGTAGAAGGCCTTCCACATACATTCAGATCCCAGAATATTGCATATGTTGAAGTAGTCATTCAGCAAGGATAACTTGGAAGGGAATCCATAGAAATATTTATTCCCATGTCTCAGCATTTTTCCTGAAGCCGATATCACCTTAAGGGCAGTTTGTGCTGTAAATTTGCATTTGGGTGAATGTCTTTCCTTATTTATAGGAAGGCTCATATCTCAAAAAAAGAAACACCATGCTCCCAACAAAGTAGAATAAGGAGGACTTCCACACAAATTTGAATCCTAGAATAGAGCATGAGTACAAGCATTCAATTGGAAAATCTCAGGTGGAAGGGAAACTCTAGAAACAGTACACACATTTTTCAGCCAATGTTTCCCAGAGCCAATTACAAGGTAATGCAGTTAGTGCTGTAACCAAGATTGGGCAAATGCCTTCCCTTATGTATAGATAGGCTTGTCTCCCAAACACAGGAATTCTGTGTTCTCAACAAACTAATTGAAGGAGACCTTCCACACATTTGGATCTCAGAATTGAAAATGTGTAGTAGTGGTGATTTAGATAAGCTCAACTGGAAGGGAATCTCTAAAAACACTTACTTTCCTTTTTCAGGAAATTTCCTAGAGCCAGCTTCAAGGTAAAGGAGATTTTCACTGTAGAATGGAGTTTGGTTGAATGTCTTCCCTTAAATATATGTAGGTTTGTCTCCCAGACACAGAAACACAGTGTTCCCAACAAGGTAGATGAAGGAGGACTTCCACACACAATCAGATCCCAAAATGAAACTTGTGAAAATGAGTTCATTCTGCTAGGGTAAAGTGGAAGGGAATCTCTAGAAACAATTACCCCCATATTGCAGATGTTTCCTAGAGCAGATTATAAGGTAAATGCAGTTTGCATTGTAGAATCAAGTTTGGACAAACACCTCCCCTTAAATATAGGTATGTTTGTCTCCCAAATAAAGAAACTCTGTGTTCCCACAAGGTTAACGAAAGGTACCTTTCAAACATTTGGATCTCAGAATGGAACATGTGCAGAAGTGATCATTCAATTAAACAGAAGTGGAAGGGAATCTCTAGATACGTGTACCCCATTTCTCAATATGTGTCCTAGAGGCGGATATAAGGTATAGGAAGTTTGCTCTGTAGAACCGAGTTTGGGTGAATACCTTCCATATATATATGCTTCCATATACATACATATGCTTGTCCCCCAAACTCAGAAACTCTGTGTTCCCAACAAGGTATATGAAGGAGACCTTCCACACACATCTGGATCACAGAATGGAACGTGTGTAGAAGCAATCATTCAGATAGGTTGAAGCAGAAGAGAATCTCTAGAAACACTTACCAGCATTTTTCAGCATGTTTCTTAAATCCAGTTTCAAGGTAAAGTCAGTTTGTGCTTTAAAATTGAGTTACTACCAATGGCTTCCCTTACATATGGGTAGGCTTGCCTGTCAAACACAAAAACTCTGTGTTACCAGCAAGGTAGATTAATGTCACCTTCCACACACATATGGATCCCAGAAGGTAACATGTGTAAAAGTGGCCATGTAGCTAATCTAAATTGGACGGGAATCTCTAGAAATATTTACACCCATTTCTCAACATGTTTCCCAGTTCGGGTTTCAAGGTAAAGGCAGTTTGTACTGTAAAACCAAAATTGGGTGAAATCCTTCTCTCTCCCTCTCTCTCTCTCTCTTTCTCTCTCTCTCTCTTTCTATAGGCTTTTATCAAAAGAAAGAAAATCTGTGTTCCCAACAAGATAGCTGAAGGAGCACATCCACATGCATTCAGATCCCAGAATGTAACATGTGTAGAAGCAGTCATTCAGATAGGCTCAAGCAGAAGGGAATCTCTAGAAACATATACCTGCATTTCTCAGGAGGTTTCCTAGAGCCAGTTTAGTGGTAAAGGCAGTTTGCAGTGTAGAACCGAGTTTGGGCGAATACCTTCCCTTATATAAACTTAGCATTGTCTGTCAAACACAGAAATTCTGTGTTCCCAAACAAGGTAAATGAAGGATGCCTTCCAAACACATTCAGATCCTAGAATGGAACATTTGTAGAAGTGGTCATTCAAATAGGCTAATGAGGAAAGGAATCTAGATACACTTACCTCCATTTCACAGCAAGTTTCTTAGAGCCAGTTGCAAGTTAAAGATAGTTTGCACCATAGTACCGAGTTTGGGTGATTGTCTTCCCTCATGTATAAGTAGGCTTGTCTTCCAAATACAGAAACTAGGAGTCCCCAACAAGGTAGATGAAGGTAACTTTACACACACATTCAGATCCCGGAAGGAAAAAATGTGTAGAAGCAGTCATTCAACAAGGATCAATTGGAAGGTAACCTCAAGAAGCAAGTATCCCCATTTATCAGCATGTTTCCTAGAGTCGGGTTAAGTTAATGGTAGTTTATGCTGTAAAACCGAGTTTGGTATCATGCCTTCCCTTATGTAGGCAGGCTTGTTTGCCAAACTAAGAAACTCTTTTCCCAACAAGATAGATGAAGGACAACTTACACACACATTCAGATTGCAGAAGGGAACATGTGTAAACTGGTCAATCAGCTATTCTAAAGTGGAAGGGAATCTCTATAAACACTTACACACATTTTTCTCCATGTTTCATAAAACCAGTATCAAGTTAAAGGCATTTTGTGCTGTAAAACCGAGTTTTGCTAAATGCCTTCATTATATATAGGTAGCCTTGTCTTCTAAACACATAAATCCTTTGCTCTCAACAACGTAGATAATGGTCGACTTCCACACCCATTCAGATCCTAAAAGGGAACATGTTTAGAAGTGGTCATTCAGCTAGGCTCAAGTGGAAGAGAATCTCTAGGAACACACACCCCCATTTATCATCATGTTTCCTGGACACTGTTTCAAGGTAGAGGCAGTTTGCACTGTAGAACCGAGTTTGGGGGAATGCCTTCCCTTATATATAGGTAGACTTGTCTTCCAAACACAGAAACTCTGTGTTCCCATAGGGCAGATGAAGGATGCCTTTAAAAACATATTAATTCCCTAGAAGGGAACATGTTTAGAAATGGTCATTCAGCTAGGCTAAAGTGGAAGGGATCTCTAGAAACACTTACACATATGTTTCAGCATGTTTCCTAGAGTCATTTCAAGTTAAAAGCACTTTGAACTGTAAAACCAAATTTGAGCGAATACCTTCCCTTATATATAGGTAGAATTGTCTGCCAAACAGAGAACTTCTGTGTTTCCAACAAGGTAGATGAAGGAGGCCTTCCACACACATTTGGATCCCAGAAGGGATATGTGTAGAAGTGGTCAATCAGCTAGGCCAAAGTGGAAAGGAATCTCTAGAAACATTTACTCCCATTTATCAGCATGTTTCCTAGGGCACATTTCAAGTTATAAAGGCAGTTTATGCTGTAAAACCAAGTTAGACTTAATTCCTTCCCTTATACAGGTAGGCTTGTCTGCAAAACATTTAACCTCTTTGTTCCCAACAAGGTAAATGAAGGGCTTCTTTAAAAACACATTTAGATCCCAGAAGGGAACAAGTGTAGAAGCAGTCATTCAGCTAAAGTCAACAAGATGGTATCTTTAGAAACACATAACCCATTTCTTAGCAGGTTTCCCAGAGCAGGTTTCAAGGTAAAGGCAGTTTAGGTTGTAAAACCGACTTTGGGAGAATGATTTCCCTTATATATAGGTAGGATATTCCCACAAACACAGAAACACGGTTTTTCCAACAAAGTAAATGAAAAAGACTTACACACACATTCAGATCCCAGAAAGGAACATATGTAGAAGTATTTATTCAAGTAGGCTTAAGAGAAAGGGAATGTTTAGGAACACTTACTCCCATTTCTTAGCATGTTTCCTAGAGCCAATATCAAGTTAAAGCCAGTTTGTTTTATAAGACGGAGTTTTGGTGAATGCCTTCACTTATATACAGGTAGGTTTCCTTCCCAAACACAGACATTCCATGTTCCCAACAAGGTAGATGAATGAGTCCATCCATACACATTCTAATCCTGGAAGAAAACATATGTTAGAAGCAGTCACTCAGCTAGGCTAAGTGGAAAGGAATATCTAGAAACACTTACACCTATTTCTCAGCATGTTTTCTAGAGCCAGTTTCAAGTTGAAGGAATTTTACCCTGTAAAACTGAGTTTGGGTAAATGCCTTCTCTTATATATAGGTAAGATTTTCTGCCAAAAATATAAACTCTGTTTTCACAACAAGGTAGATGAAGGACATCTTCCAAACACATTGGTTTCCCACAATGGAACATGTGTAGAAGTAGTCATTCAGCAAGACTTATATGGAAGAGAATCTCTAGAAACACTTACCCCATTTCTCAGCATGTTTCCTAGAGCTGGTAACAAGTGTAAGGCAGTTTTCACTGTAAAACTGAGTTTGGGCAAATGCCTTCACATATATATATATAGTTTGGTTTGTCTGCCCAACACAGAAACTCTGTGTTGCCAAAAAGGTACATGAAAGAAACCTTCCATACATTTTCACATCAAAGGAGGGAACATGTGTAGAAAAGGTCATTCAGCTATGCTCAAGTGGAATGGTATCTTTATAAACACTTACCCCCATTTCTCAGCATGTTTCCTAGAGATAGTTTCAAGGTTAATGCCGCTTGGGCTGTAAAACCGAGTTTGGGTGAAGGCCTTCTCTTAAATATAGGTAATCTTGTCTCAAAAAAAAACAGAGAAATGCTGTGTTCCCAAAATGGTAAATGATGGAGGCCTTCAAAACACATTCAAGTCCCAGAAGGGAACATGTATAGATGCCGTCATTCAGCTAAGTTCAGGTGGAAGCTAATCTCATATTACTGTGATTTCTCTGTATGTATCCTAGTGCTGGTTTTTAAGTAAATAGTTTATGCTGTAGAACAGAGTTTGAGTGAATGTTTTCCCATATATATAGGTAGGCTTGACTGCCATACACAGAAACTCTGTTTTCCCAAAAAGTTAGATGGAAGATGCCTTCCACACACATTCTGATTCAAGAAAGGAATATATGTAGGAGCAGTCATTCAGCTAGGCTAAACTGGAAGGGAAACTCTAGAAATTCTTCCCCCTTTTCTCAGCATGTTTTCTAGAGCTGTTTTCGTGTTAAAGGCAGTTTGTGTGGTAAAAAGAGTTTTGGTGAATGCCTTAACTTATATATAGGTAGGTTTGTCTTCCAAACACAGAAACTGTGTTCCCAACAAGGTCATTTAGGATGTAGTCTACACACATTCATATCCCAGAATAGTACATGTGTAGAAGCATTCATTCAGCTAGGCTAAAATGGAACAGAAACTCTTGAAACACTTACTCCCAATTCTCAGTATGTTTTCTAGGACCAGTTTCAGGTTAAATGCAGTTTGCCCTGTAAAACAGAGTTTAGGTGAACCCCTTCCCTTATTTACAGGTAAACTTGTCTTCCAGACAAAGAAAACCTGTGTTCCCAACAAGATACATGAAGGATGCCTTTCAAACACATACACATCCAAGAAGGGAACATGTGTAGATGTGGTAATTCAGCTAGGCTAAAATGGAAGGGAAGCTCTAGAAACAATTACCCCCTTTTATCAGCATGTTACCTAGAGCCGGTATTATGTAAAAGGGATTTTGCACGGTAAAACTTTTTATGGGTGAAAGCCTTCTCTTATATGCAAGTAGGAGTCTCTGCCAAATACAGAAGCTCTGTGTTCCCAACAAGGTAGATGGAGGACGCCATCCACACACATTTGGATCCCAGAAGAGAACATGTGTAGTAGCTATAATTCACCTAGGCTAAATAGGTAAGGAATCTCTCAAAACTCTTACCCACTTTTCTCAACAAGTTTCCAAGAGCTGGTTTCAAGTTAAAGGCAGTTTGCACTGTAAAATGGAGTTTGGGCCAATGTTTTCCCTTATATATAGGTATGCTTGTCAGGCAAACACAGAAACTCTGTGGTCTCAACAATGTAGGTGAAGGAAGCCTTCCACTCACTTTCAGATCCAAGAATGGAACATGTGTAGAAGTGGTCATTCAGCTATGCAGAAGTGGATTGATATCTCTAGAAATACCCCCATTTATAATCATGTTTCCTAGAACGGTTTCAAGGTCAAGACACTTGGCCTTATAAAAATGAATTTAAGCAACAGCCTCCCTGTATACATAGGTAAGCTTATTATCCAAACAGAAAAACTGTATGTTCCCAACAAGGTAGATGAAAGATGCCTTCCAAACACATTCTGATCCCCAAATGGAACATGTGTAGAAGCAGTCATTCAGCTAGGCAAAATTGGAAGGGAGTCTACAGAAATGCTGACCTATATTTCTTAGCAAGTTTTCTATAGCCATTTTCAAGTGAAAGGTAGTGACCACTGTAAAACCAAGTTTGTGCAAATCAGTTCCCTTATATATAGGTAGGCTTGTCTGAAAATCACAGAAACTCTGTGTCCCCAACCAGGTAGATTTAGTAAGCCTTCAACACACATGCAAATCCAGGAATGGAACATGTGTAAAAGAAGTGATTCAGCTGGAAAAAGTGGAATAGAATAGACAACCTTACCCATTTTGAAGCATGTTTCCTAAAGCCAGTTTCAAGGTAAAGGCAGTTTGCACTGATAAATGAAATTTTTGTGAATTCCTTTCCTTATATATACTTAGGCTTGTCTGCCAAACACAGAAATGCTTTGTTGCCAACAAGTTAGGTGAAGGAGGTATTGACACACATTCGCATCCCAGAATGGAACATGTGTAAGAGCAGTCATTAGGCAGGCTAAAGTGGAAAGGAATCTCTATAATCTCTTATCCCTTTTTCTGAGCATGTTTCCTAGAGCTGGTTTGAAGTAAAAGGCAGTTTGCACTGTAAAACTGAGTTTGGATGAATAGCTTCCAATATATATAGTCAGGCTTTTCTGCCAAACACAGAAACTCCATGTTCCCAATTAGGTTGATGAAAGACACCTTCCACATACATTCTGAGCCAAAAAGGAACTTGTGTAAAATTTGTCATTCAGCTAGACTAAAGTGGAAGGGAATATTTAGAAACACTTAACCCCATTCCTCAGCATGTTTCTTAGAGCTGCTTTCAAGTGAAAGGCATTTTGGGGATTGAAATCAATTTTGTTCAAATGCTTTCCCTTATATATACGTAGGCTTGTCTCCTAAACACAGAAACTGTTCCCCTAAAATATTAGATAAAGGAAGCCTTCCACACACATTTGGATCCATGAATGGAATATGTGTAGAAGCAGTTAATCAACTAGGCTAATTTGGAAATGAATCTCTAGAAACACTTGGCATCATTTCTCAGCATGTTTTCTAGAACCAGTCTCAAGTTAAAGCAGCTTGCACTGTAAAACCACATTTGTGTAAATGCCTCCCCTTATATATTGGTAGGCTTCTTTGACAAATACAGAAACACTGTGTTCCCAACAAGATAGATGAAGGATGCCTTCCACACATATTCGGATCCAAGAAGGGAACATGTGTAGAAGCAGTCATCCAGCTAGGCTATAGTGGAAGTAATACTCTAGAAACATTTACCCCCATTTCTAAACATATTTCCTAGTGCTGGTTTCAAGGAAATGGAACTTTGCTTTGTACAACTGAGTTTAAGTGAAAGCCTCCCTGTATATAAAGGAAAGCTTGTTTTCCAAACAGAAAAACTCTTTGTTCCCAACAAGGTACATGAAGGACGCCTTCCACACACATTCATAGCTCAGAATGGTACATTTGTAGAAGTGTTCATTCAGATAACCTAACATGGGAGGTAATCTCTAGAAACCCTATGTCCAATTCTCAACATGTTTCCTAGAGTTGGTTACAGTTGAATGCAGCATGCACTGAAAAATTGAATTTGAGCCAATAAATTCACTTATATGAAGTAAGCCTGTCTGCTAAATACAGAAACTATCTGTCTCCAATGAGGTAGATGAAGGAGGCCTTCCACACACATTGAAATACCAGAAGGGAATATGTGTAGGAGTGATCATTCAGCTAGTCTAAAGTCGAATGGAATCTCTAGAAACCATACCCACATTTCTCAGTAAGTTTCCTAGACCCAGATCCAAGTTAAAGTCATTTTGTGCTGTAAAACGAAGTTTAGACAAATGCTTTACTGTATATATAGATAGGCTATTCTGATCAACACAGAAACTCTGTGTTCCCAATAAGGTAGATGAAGGACTCCTTCCACACACATTCAGATCCCAGATGGAAGTATGTGTACAAGTGGTCATTCACTAGGCTTAAGTGGAAGGGAATCTCTAGAATCACTTGCCCACATTTCTCAGCAAGTTTCCTATGCTGGTTTCAAAGTAAAGGCACTTTTCCTTGTACAACCATGATTTAGCCAAAGCCTACAAGTATATATAGGTATATGTTCATTCCAAAAAGAAAAACTCTGTGTCCCAACAAGGTAGATAAAGAACGCTTTCCACACACATTCGGATCACAGAAAGGAACATGTGTAGAAGCAGTCATTCAGCTAGACTAAAGTGGAAAGGAAATTATAGAAACATTTACATGAATTTCCCAGTATGTTTTTCTATCCAGATTCAATGTAAAGACACTTTGCATGGTACAAATGAGTTTTAGTGAAGGCTTCCCAGTAAATACAGGTAGGCTTGTTTTCCAAATTAAAAATATATATATTTACCAAAATGGTACATGAATGATGCCTTCCAAAGGCATTGGAACTCCAGAATGGAATATGAGTAAGAATGATCATTCAGCTAGGCTAAAGTGGAAGGGAATTTCTCAAAACACTTACCCCCATGTCTCAGAATGTTTCCTAATGCTGTCTTCAAGTAAAAGGCAATTTATATTGTAGAATATAGTTTGGGCCAATGCCTTCCCTTATATATAGTTAGGCTTGTTTTCCAAATAGAAAAACTTTGAATTCACAGCAAGATAGATAAAGGACCCCTCCCCCACATTCAGATCCCAGAATGAAAAATGAGTAAGAGTGATAATTCATCTAGGTTAAAGTAGAAGGGAATCTCTAGAAACACTTTCCCCCATTTCTGAGAAAGTTTCCTAGAGCCAGTTTCAATTAAGGGCAGTTTGTGCTGAAAAAAACTAGTTTGGGTGAATGCCTTCCCTTAAATATTCATAAGATTGTCTGCCAAACAGAAACCCTGTGTTCCCAACAAGGCAGATGAAGGAAGCCTTCTACACACATTTGGATACCAGATGGGAACATCTATACAAGTGGTCATTCAGCAAGTCTATGTAGAAGGGATTCTCTAGAAAAGCTTACTGCCAATTCTCAGCATGTTTCCTAGAGCTGCTTTCAAGTTAAAGGCAGTTTACACTTTAAAACCATTTTTTTTTGGCCATTGTCTTCCTTTATATATAGGTAGTCTGATCTGCCAAACACAGGAACACTGTTTTCACAACAAGATTGATGAAGGAAGCCTTAAACACTCATTTGGATCCCAGAATGAAACATGTGTAGAAGCGGTCATTCACCTGGGCTACTGTGGAAGGGAATCTCTAGAAACAACTACACCCATATCTAAGCAAGTTTCCTAGGGCAGGTATCAAGATAAAGGCATTTTGTACTGTAAAATTGAGTTTGGATATATACTTTCCTTTGTATATAGATAGGGTTTTCTGTCAAACACAGAAATTCTTTGTTCCACGTGATAGATAGATGAAGGAAGCCTTCCACACACATTCAGATCCCAGAAGGGAAAATGTGTAGAAGTGGTTATTCACCTAGGCTACAGTGGAAAGCACCCTCTAAAAAAATCTTACCCCCATTTATCAGCATGCTTCCCAAAGCCAGTTTCAATTTAAAGTCAGTTTACTCTGTAAAACCAAGTTTGGGCAAATGCTTTCACTTATATGTAGATGTAAGCTTCTCTGACAAACAGAAACTATTTGTTCCTAACAAGGTAGGTGAAGAAAGTCTTCCACACACATTCAGATCTCTGGATGTAACATATGTAGAAGCAGTCATTCGCATACAATAAAATGGAAGAGAATCTCTAGTAACAATTACCCCCAAATCACAGCAGGTCTCCTAGAGTTGGTTTCATATTAAAGGAAATTTGCACTGTATAACTGAGTTTGGGCCAATGCCTTTCCTCATATGTAGGTAGGCTTGTCTCCCAAACACATAAGCTCAGTTTCCCAAAAGTTATAGGAAGAAGGCTTTTCACACACATTATGATCCCAGAATGGAACACGAATAAAAGCCATCATTCAGCTTCTCTAAATTGAGAGGCTAACTCTAGAAACACCTATCCCCATTTCTCAGCATGATTCCTAGAGCTGGTTTCAAGTAAAATCAGTTTGTTACTTAACACTGAGTTTGGGCAATTGTATTCCCTTATATATATGTAGGCTTGTCTCCCAAACACGGAAAATATGTATCCCAACAAGGTAGGTGAAGGAAACCTTCCACACACATTCAGATCACAGAATGGAACATGTGGAGAGGCAGTCATCCAACTATGCTAAAGTGGATGGTAATATCTATAAACAACTATTTCCATTTCCTTGCATGTTTCATAGAGCTGGTTTCATGGTAAAGGTATTTTACTCTGAAGAGAGTAGGCCAAGATGGTGGAATAGAAGGACATTCGTAGCTCACCCTCTCCCACAAATGAACCAAGACTCACATCCAAGGACCCACTCCAACAACAAGAGCACCTGCATAACTCTAACAGACTATCATCCTCTTCAAAAGACAAAGACACCAAAAATATGGTAGGAGAAAAAGAGAAAAGAAAGAAGAAAAGGCAAAACACTGCAGGACTGGTTCCGTGGGGAGTGAGCAGGAAAGGAGGACTAGTGCTTGTTCACTGGGTCTCTCCTCCAATGGAGAGGCCAGAGGGACAGAGGGGGAGCCTCAGAGGCTCAGATCTGTACAGAGCACCCCTTGACAGACAGACTAAGTTAAATGGTCACGGAGGCTCCCTGCAACAACCAGCCCGATACACGAGCCAGCTGCTGGGGGATGGGACAGGCTGCCTGAGGCTGGTGGAGGATGGGGGCCCTGCACTGAGGCAGCCCTGGGGGACTGCAGGGGTGTGCCATGGATGAGTGGGTACACAGGGCAGAACAACCTGGGCCCTCCATAAAACAGCAGAGCTGATTTACCCTGGAGAGAAGGGTGCCATAACCTCATTTCTGAAACACATGGAAGGTTTCTGGGAAAAGAGAGGCAGGGCTAAGGCACAGCTGCCTTATCCTCTGGGGCTTAGCACCCAGGTGGGGGTGGGGTCAAATCCCGAATCCTCACCTAAGGGCTTAGCGGCCTCAAAGGGCACACTGAGACTTGTTTACAGCCCAAGGCAGATAGGATCCTTCCGCCCTAGTACCTCAGAAAACACGCACCGTCAAGGCAAACAAGGAGCTGAGTTTTGGCACTGAGCATGGGGGGGGGCATTTCTGCAGACTTCCCCGAGCCTGTCAATATAGCACAGACCTGAGGCAGAGTGGGCATCTGCACAGAGCAGGGGAGCAACCAGAGCTGGGAGAGGGTGGGTGGCCTCCCAGCTTCCTGGCAGGAATGTAGCACCTGACTGTGGTGCTGGGAGGGGGAGTGACCACCCACCCACAGTGAAGGAGAGCAGCACCTGATCTAGTGTTGGGAGTCAGCATGATCTGCTAACCGACAAGCACTGGGAACAGCACAGGTGAGAGTGCCAACAGAGGATCTCTGGAGAAAGCAAGCTGAGTTCATGAAAAAGGGTGAAGACAGAAAGACTTCTCTTTGACAGTGCACAGTCTCCATGAGGTCACCACTCCCCCTTTTATTAAATCTTCTTTTTACCTGTTTTATTTTCTATTATCTTTTTAATTTTTACTTTTTAAATAATTATATATGCTTCCAGTTTTAATCTCTTTTAAATTTTTCTTTTAAAATATTAAAAGAAAAATTTTATTATAAAATTATTATAAAAAATATAAAATATTATTATTTTTAAAAATCCACCTCACTTCACTTTTATTTCTCGTGGTTTTGATCTCCTGTTATAGATTATACACAGGTTTCAAGTATATTTTTTCCTCTTTTCTACTATTTTAAAAGTTTTTATAAGACGTCTCAACTTGATTGCTATTGTGCTTAAACTTGCTCTTCTATTATTCATTAAACACTGTTTTCAAATCTTTTTTTCTCCCTTCATTTAAAATTTAGATTTTATTTTATATTTTTATCTGTTCTATCTTCTATGACTTTTTTAATTTCTACTTTCTAAACAATTTTATGTGCTTCTACTTTTAATCCATTTAAACATTTTCTTTTAAGTATTTTCATTATTATTAATTTCAAAAATCCACCTGAATTCATTTTCATTTATTTTGGTTCTGACCTCCTGTTATTGATTACACACAGGTTTCAAATATTGTATTTTTGAAATTTTTTCCTTCTTTTAAGGGTTTTTAAAAAAAGATATCTCAACTCAATTGCTAGTCTGATTCAAATTGCTCTTCTATTATTGATTATACAATGTTTTGAAACCATTTTTTCTCCCCTCTTTTAAAATTCTCTTTCTCTCTCTCTTTTTATAAGTTTTATTCCTACACAGACGTTAGATAGATAAATAAATAATCTCCTTAAGGACCACAATAGATAACTGATACTACATAAACCACAGTGCCAGAGACATATGACAAGTTGAGGAATCAGAGGAACCATTCCCAATTAAAAGAGAAACAAAATATGCTGAAAGAGCGATCAATGAAACAGACATCAATAGCCTACTAGATCAAGATTTCAAAATAGCAGTGATCAAACTACTAAGGAAATAAAAGAGATAGTGTTTAGAGATACAAAATAAGTCAAAACTAAAATTGGAGACATAAAGAAGATCCAAGTAGAATTGGTAAACTGATTGGCTGAGATGAGAACTGATCTAAAGGCTGTACAAAGCAGACTAGATAATGCAGAGGAATGAATAAGTGATCTAGAAGACAGGACAACAGAAAGCACACAATCAGAACAGCTGAGAGAAAAGTAAATAAAATCTAATGAAAACAACATAAGGGACCTATGGGATAATAAGAAGCATGCCAATCTTCATATAACAGGGATTCCAGAAGGGGAAGAAAGAGCAAAGGGGATTGAAAAGGTTTTTGAAGAAATCATGACTGAAAACTTCCCAAACATAAAAGAAGAAATCAGATACTGAAGTACAGGAAGCTTAGAGGGTCCCAAAGAGAAATAACCCAAACAGACCCACCCAAAGATATATCATAATCAAAGTGGCCAGAGTCAAGGATAAAGAAATGATCCTAAAGACAGCAAGAGAAAAGCAAAGAGTGACTTACAAGAGAACAACCAAAAGGCTCTCAGCTGATTTCTCTACACAAACACTACAGCCAGAAGGGAATGGTGAGACATATTCAAGATCCTAAATCAAAAGTAGATGCAGCATAGGATACTTTATCCAGTAAGGCTATCATTTAGGATAGAAGGAGAGATAAAGAATTTCCCAGACAAGAAAAAATTAAAAGAGTTTAGCAACACTAAACCCATGCTAAAAGAAATATTGAAAGGTCTACTCTAAATAGAAAAGCAGCAGGATGCTACAGAAATGAGAAACTCATAACTGGAAAGGTGATAATTCATGAATTACAAATAAAATATCACTAAATTGTAAAAGAAGACAAATAAATCATTAAGAGTAGGAGAGGAAAGCAAGAAAATATAGAGTATTTACTTTTCTTTCTTTTTTAAAATTTTGTTCTTGGTAGGATGCATTTGAGATTATATTACTATCAGTTTAATAACAACACTTACAGTAATGGGTTAATAGATTTAAAAAAAAGGGTAACCACAAACCAAAAACTTACAAGTGAGTCAGAAAAACTAAATAAAATTCATGATAATACAAAGGAAAATTACCAAACCACAAAAGGAAGAAGAAAGGAACAAAGAGGAAATACCAAATCAGCTGCAAAAATAAGTTTGAAATGGCAATAAACACACATCTATCATTAATTACTGTAAATGTTAATGGACTAAATGTTCCAGTCAAAAGACATAGAGTTGCAGACTGGATAATAAAGCAAGAACCTTCAGTATGCTGCATAAAAGAGACCCACATTAGGGAGAAGGACACATACACATTCAGAGAGAAAGGATGGAAAAGGATATTCCATGCAAACAGAAAAGCAAAAAAAGCAGGTGTTGCAGTACTGATTTCAGACAAATTAGACTTTAAAACAAAATCCATAAAGAAAGATAAAAAGGACATTAATAATGATTAAAGGGGTAATACAAGATGAGGATATTACACTCGTTAATGTATATTCACCCAATATAGGATCATCTAAGTACATAAAACAAATACTAACAGAGATAAAGGGGGATATTGATGGGAATACGATCATTGTCAGAGATTTTAACACTGCATTAACATCACTAGAAAGATCTTCCAGACAGAAAATAAATTAGGTAACAGAGAAATTAAATAATACAATAGAAAAATTAGATTTGGTGGATATTTTCAGAGCATTACGCACCCAAAGAATAAGATATATATTCTTTTGAAGCATACATGGAACATTTTCTAGGATTGATCATGTACTTGGGCACTAAAGAAGCCTCAAAAATTCTAAGAAGATTAAAATTATCTCAAGCATCTTCACTGAACACAATGCCATGAAACAAGAAATCAACAGCAGAGAAATGAAGGAGTAAAAAAGGACAGCATGGAGATTAAACTACATGAAATTAAAAACCTATTGTCAATGATGAAATCAAATTTGAAATTAAAAATACCTTGAGACAAATGAAAATTAAAACACAGCCACACAAAATGTATGGGACACAGAAAAGTCAATAAAAATGGTTAAAAAATGGAAAAAGTAAGTGAATAAATAAATAAATAAATAATATATGAATTTTTTTAACATTTTTATTCATTTATAATCATTTTACAGTGTTGTATCCAATTCCAGTGTAGAGCACAATTTCTCAGTTATACATGAACATTTATATATTCATTGTCACATTTTTTTCTCTGTGAGCTACCATGAAATCTTGTATATATTTTCGTGTGCTACACAATATAATCTTGTTTATCTATTCTACAATTTTGAAATCCCTGTCTATCCCTTTCCACCCTCCACCCCCTTGGCAACCACAAGTTTGTATTCTATGTCTATGAGTCTATTTCTCTTTTGTATTTATGCTTTGTTTTTGGTTTTGTTTTTTTCATTTTTTGGTGTTCTTTTTTAGATTCCACATATGAGCAATCTCATATGGAGTTTTACTTTCTTTTTCTGGCTTGCTTCACTTAGAATAACATTCTCCAGGGACATCCATGTTGCTGCAAATGGCATTAAGCTGTCATTTTTATGGCTGAGTACTATTCCATTGTATAAATATGTCACATCATCTTTATCCAGTCATCTGTTGATGGACATTTAGGCTGTTTCCATGTCTTGGTTATTGTAATTAAGGCTGCTATGAACATTGGGGTGCAGGTGTCTTTTTGAAGTAGGGTTCCTTCTGAATATATGCACAGAAGTGGGGTTCCTGGGACATATGGTATGTGTATTCCTAGTCCTTTGATGAATCTCGATACTGTTTTCCACAGTGGCTGTACCAAACTATATTCCCACCAGCAGTGTAGCAGGGTTCCCCTTTCTCCACAGACTCTTCAGCATTTGTCATTTGTGGATTTTTGAATGATGGCCATTCTGACTGGTATGAGATGATACCTCATTGTATTTTTGATTTGCATTTCTCTGACAATTAGTGATACTGAGCATTTTTTCATGTGCCTATTGATCATGTGTATTTCTTCCTTGGCTAATTGCTTGTTTAGGTCTTCTGTCCAATTTCAGATTGGGTTTTTGGTTGTTTCTTATTAAGTCGTTTGAGTTGCTTACATATTCTAGAGATCAAGCCTTTGTCGATTTCACTTGCAAACATTTTCTCCCATTCCGTAGGTTGTCTTTTTGTTTTACTTATTGTTTCCTTTGCTGTGCAGAAGCTTGTAAGTTTCATTAGGTCCCATTTGTTTATTCTTGCTTTTATTTCTATTGCTTGAGTAGACTGCCCTAGAAGAACATTTTTGAGATGTATGTGAGATAATGTTTTGCCTAAGTTTTCCTCTAGGAGGTTTATTGTATGTTGTCTTATGTTTAAGTCTTTGATCCACTTTGAGTTTATTTT
This sequence comes from Vicugna pacos, assembly GCF_048564905.1. Lineage (NCBI taxonomy): Eukaryota > Metazoa > Chordata > Mammalia > Artiodactyla > Camelidae > Vicugna > Vicugna pacos. Next base: position 30,657,692 of record NC_133002.1, read on the forward strand.
TGTGTATGGTGTAAGGGAGTGTTCTAGCTTCATTGTTTTACATGCTGCTGTCCAGTTTTCCCAACACAATTTGCTGAAGAGACTATCTTTATTCCATTGTATGTTCTTGCCTCCTTTGTTGAAGATTAGTCGAGCAAAAGTTTGTGGGTTCATTTCTGGGCTCTTTATTCTGTTCCATTGGTCCATATGTCTGTTTTTGTACCAATACTATGCTGTCTGGATGACTGTAGCTCTATAGTATTATCTGAAGTCTGGGAGACTTATTCTTCCATCCTCTTTCTTTCTCTTCAGTAATTATTTGGCAATTCTAGGTCTTTGATTGTTCCATATAAATTTTATTATGATTTGTTCTAGTTCTGTGAAATATGTCCTGGTTAATTTGATAGGGATTGTATTAAATCTGTAGATTGCCTTGGGCAGTGTGACCATTTTAACAATATTGATTCTTCCAATCCAAGAGCATGGGATATCTTTCCATTGTTTAAATTCTTTAATTTCATCAATGGTATAGTTTTCTGTGTATAATTCTTTCACCTCCTTGGTTAGATTTATTCCTAGGTATTTTGTTACTTTGGGTCTTATTTTAAAGGGGGTTGTTTCTTTACTTTCTTTTTCTGTTGATTCATTGTTAGTGTAAAGAAATGCAACTGATTTTTGTATGTTAATCTTGTAACCTGCTACCTTGCTGAATTCGTCGATCAGCTCTAGTTTTTGTGTGGACCTTTTAGGGTTTTCTATATATAGTAGCATGTCATTGGCATATAGTGACACTTTTACTTCTTCTTTTCCAATTTGGATCCCTTTTATTTCTCTCACTTGCTTGATTGCTGTGGCTAGGACTTCCAAGACGGTGTTGAATAGGAGTGGTGATAGTTGGCAGTCTTGTCTTGTCCCATATTTTAATGGGAAGCTTTTGAGTTTTTTACCATTGGGTGTTATGCTGACTGTAGGTTTGTCATCTATAGCTTTTATTATGTTGAGATACGTTCCTTCTATACCCACTTTGGTGAGTTTTTTTTATCATAAATGGGTGTTGAATTTTATCAAATGCTTTTTCTGCTTTTTTTTAAAGTCTGTTTAGTCTTAGTATTTCTACCCTGGCTTTCTTTACATTTTTATTTGCATAGAGTGCCTTATTCCATCCTCTCACTTTCAATGTGCCAGTGTGTCTTTGAATCTGGAGTAAGTCTGTTGTTGTCAGCATCTATTTCGGTCTTATTTTTGTGTTCACTCAGATAGTGTATGTTTTCTGATTAGAGAATTTTGTCCATTTAAGGTTACTATTGATAAGTACGTAATAATGCCATTTTAATTGTTTTCTGTTGTCTTCTAGCTCTCTTTTGTTTCTTTGTTCTTTTGATCTCCTAGATTGTGATTTGATATCTATCTTTAGATTCTGTTTGGATTATTTGTTTTTTGTTAAGTATCTAGTATATATTTTATTTTGTGGTGATGTAATGCATTTTAATAGCCTTTCATTTGTCACCCTCTCCCCATGTCTATAGTTTTGATACCATGTTTTACAATCCATTTTTTGTGTGTCTATTCCTTAACTGTTTATGGATATAGATGATTTACTGCTTTTTTATTTAACCTCCTACTAGCTTTTTAAGTGTTTGATCCTTTTTGTATACTTGCTTTCAACAGTGGGGTTTTCTTTTTATAATATTTATATTTCTAGCTGTAGCCTTTACTTTTCCACTTAGAGAAGTCATTTTAACAATTCTTCTAAAGCTGGTTTCAATGTGCTGAACACTTTTTGTTCTTGCTTTTCTCCAGAGGTTTTTATTTTCTCCTTCAAATCCGAATAATAGCTTTGCTAGGTCTAGTACTTTTAATAGTGGGTTTTTCCTTTCATCATTTAAAATATATTCTTCCACTCCCTTCTGGGCTGCAGATTTCCTGCTGAAAGTCAGCTAATAGCCATAATGGAGTTCCCTTTTATGCATCTTGTTACTTTTCCCTTGATGCTTTTAATGTTCTTTCTTTATACTTAATTTTTGCTATTTTAATAACAATGTGTCTTGATGTTGCCCCTTGAGTTGATCTGTTAGAGTCAACCCTATTTGGGTCTCTCTGTGCTTCCTGAAAGTGCATATCTGTTTCTTTTCCCCAGTTTAGAATGTTTTCAGCTATTATTTCTTCAAATATGTTATGTGCCCTTTTCTCTTTCTCTCCTCTGTGACCTCTATAATGTGAATATCAGTATACATAATGTTGTCACAGAGATCTCTTAAATTGTCCTCATTTAAAAAAATAATATATTTTTGTTTAGCTTGATTGATTCCTCTCTTCCAGTTTGCTGATATAATTCTCTGTGTCATCTAATCTACAGCTGATTTCTTCTACTGTATTTCTTTATTTCAGTTATTGTTATCTTCAGCTCTGTTAGGTTATTTTTTATTTTCTAACTCTTTCTTAGTCTTCTCACTATGTTTATCCATTTTTGATGTTCTGTGAACATTTCTATGATTATTACCTTGAACCATTTATCAGATAGATTGCATATTTTCACTTCACTTAGTTCTTCTTCTGGGATTTTATCTTGTTCCTACATTTGGAACATATTTCTCTGCTCCTTACTTTGACAAATTTACTGCTTTTATTCCTATGTTACCAATCTGCCACTGGTGTGTGAAGCTGGGTCATATGGTGTCTGTTTGTGGAGACCCAGGGGCTCCTGGGGCTAGAGATGGCCAACTGGTGGACATATGTTGGTCCTAGGGTAGGTAATTACATTTCAGGATGTCCCATATCCAAAGTCAGTCTACTGATGGGTAGAGTATCAGTCTCTTTTGGAAAGGCCAGATTCTGGAGTGACTGGACTGTGGTTATCTAAAATACTAACATTTGGGATGCCTGATGAGGAGTACAAGGGAATTGCTTGCACAATTTTTGCCAGCTACTCTGAAAATTAAAATTATTTCAGAATTAAAAGTTAAAAAAATAAATGAATTAAAAACTGGAGTGCAAAGATATAATTTTTTCTGAGGGATCATCAAGTCCTTGATGATGCAAGCTCTAAAATAATATTTTACATTAAATAATTATAAATCAAATAGAGATAAATTAACACAAATAAAGAAGAATAAAGAGATGTCATTATTTTGTGACACTGCCAAATGCATCCTTCTGATTTGCTGGAAGGGGTCACAAGAAGGTGCAATTTCCTGTGACAAATGCAGTTCTTTCTCATCTTAGCATAGTGTAGCTCCATTTATCTAGGGTTTCCAGCCCACAACCTTAGGTCACAGGACTGTCATGAGGAGAGCACAAGTATAGTACCAGAGGTAGAATAGCATAAAAATGCAAGCATAGATCCAGCAGCCAGATGCCTGAATTTAAGTTGGGGCTCTGTGGTGGGAGCCCATGATTGGGTTAACAAATTGTAAAAGACCCCAGCCACTTGTCTCCTTAAAGAAGAGCAAATGTGCTTAGTAACTACCTTGCTTACATAGATGAGGTTTTAGATAGCACTCTGCCCATTGCAAAGCAATGACCCAGGACCTCAGCTATAAATGCTGGGCATGCCTGCTGTTAGATAGTCTTCTATTCTCAAAGCAAGGAACTGGCTGGTCTGGTGGACTGCTTTAACATATCTATAAGTATGTGTCTTGCTTCCCTCTTTCCATGACTTCCCTAAAGGTAAATTGTAGGCCCCCAAAGGAATGAGTCTTGGGCTAGAATGGTAAACAAATAAAAAAAAAAGCTGCAGACTCAGAGGTGAGAAGCCTGGTTAGCCAATGACAGGTAAGAGCTCCAAAGGGGGGGAAACCTAAGACAGGCACAACTGCCCAAGTCCAAGAAAAATGTTAAGCAGATGCTTCTCATATGTTCCACCCTGATAAGCAGTAAGGTTTGCTGACATTAACACAAGCATGATTTACCAAAACATAAAGGGTCTTCTGACCTTGAGCTAGACTCTACAATCTAGATCCCACCCTGTCTTTCCCTAAATTCCTGCATTCCATCACACAACTGTCAGTGATTTCCCCTTTGATTGTACACAATAAATGTGGGAGCATTTGAGAGGTTCATGGAGTTGGCTCCCGACTCCCTCTTGCTCTCTTGACGTTTTCCACAGAGTCTCAAGTAACTCATTCTGTCTCGGTGTGACTTCTGCTGATGAGAACCCACAGCTGGTGATGAAACCACAGCTCTGTCATTTACCAGTTGTGTCTTTAAGCAAGTTAGTTAACATCTCTGTGCTTCAATTCTTTAGTTTAAAGATGGGAATAATTAAAGTGCGTAGTTGCTCCTGGGCATATAACCAGAGAAAATTCTAATTCAAAAAGGTAAATGCCCCACAATGTTCATAGAAGCACTTTTTATAATACCCAAGATATAACTGCAACCTAAATGTCCATCTACAGAAGACCAGATAAAGAAGTTGTCATATGTGTGTGTGTATGTATATATATATATACATACAAGTATATATATATACTACTCAGCCATAAAAATGTCATTAGCAGCGATATACATGGACCTAGAGATTATCATATTAAGTGAAGTCAGTCAGAGAAAGACAAATATCATATAATATTACTTATCTATAGAATCTTAAAAAAATGGCATAAATGAACTTACTACAAAACAGAAAGAGACTCTCATATATGGAAAAAAAACTTATTGTTACCAGGTGGGGAAAGGGGGACAGTGTGATAAATTGGGAATTTGGGATTCACAAATATAAACTACTATGTACAGAATAGATAAACAACAAGATCCTATTATATAGCACAGAAAACTGTATTCAATATCTTGTAGTAACCTGAAATGAAAAATAATATATATATATTTATATTTACAACTAAATATAAATATACACTTATATTATTATACCTAAATATAAATATATACACTTATATTTATAACTAAATCACTATGCTGTACACCAGAAACTAATACAACATTGTAAATCAACTTCAATAAAAAAGCTGGGGAAAAGTACATAGTTGTTAAAAAGAAGAAATAGATTAATTTCTGCAAATAACTGACATGTAATAAATGCTGTATAAATATAATTCTGCACCTGTCTCTTTTATTCACTCCACCACACATGTATATAATCTTTCAAGCAGATCCTTTTGATGTTCTTCAAAAGAAAAACTCCTAAATTAATCTAATTTCTCTTCATTGCTGACTTGTCAAATTTAGCACCATATTTTGATATCCTTCAAAAACTTTTCTCAAATTATTCTACTTTCTCTTCACTGCTAACTTGTCAAAATCATCACATTCTCTTGCCTGTGACTATAATTTTGTCTTAACCAGTTTCCCTGCCTCAGCGTTTGCTACTCTATAAACCATTTTCCATACAAGATCACCTTCCTAATATAAAAGAGGTATTATATCTCTACTTATAGCAACCAACAGCTTTCAATTGCACTTAGAATAAATTCTAAATTTTTATCGTGATCCAAAGGTCCTCTGTGGTGTGGATGGTTCCTCCTTTCTAAACTCATCTTAAGTTCCTTTTGCATTCATCATGTTCTTGCATAGGGCCTCTCCATGTTCCATGCACATCTGGCAAAAGACACTTTACTCTTCAAGAGCACACACAAAATCTTACACACTTCAGAACTGAAGACATAAGAATGAATTTGATAGGAGCCTGGATCTCATCTACCTGCTGATCTTAGAGAGTCTCCCAGAGAGGCATTAAGCAGCTGCAGCTCACTGCAGGGATACAGACATGGACAGCAGCCATTTGGGGGAGTTTCATCTACAATGTGGACATTTATGGTGGTAAGCACCATTATGGAGTCCTTCCTCTAGTTTATTAGTGCCAGACCTGGCCCCACCCAACACCCTTTAGGCACCAGTGCTGGGGTGCCACAAACCAAGAAAATTAATCCAGCAGACACATCCCCACCCATCAGCAAATAAGAAGCTGCCTTAAGACACCTGGAACCCATAGTTGCCTCAGACATGGCCCTGCCCAGCAGAGGACCTGTAACACAACAGATCCAGAATTCTGTGGGCCCTAACCCTGCCCTAAAGCCTGCTTTAGCTCCTGGACAAACTTCAGTGCCCAGGGGACAAACACCAGGCAAGAAAATCACACTCTCTCAGGCTTCCCATCAGCAGGCCAGGCCCTGTCTTGGGACCAGCTAGGTACCAGCCCTGCCCACTAGCAGACCAACACAAGATTTGAAACACCCTGGGCCCGGTACACAACAGTGTCAGGAACTACTCTTCATCACCAGCAATCTGACACCAGCTCCAGGACCTAGGACCTCCAACTAGACTTCAGGAAACAGCTCTGTCTGCCAGTATTCTGGAGCTAACCCCAGGACCTGGCTTTACCAACCAGTCGGTAGACAAAGGTGCCAGCATCTTCTGGACCCTGACTCTGCCGAACAATGAGTCAGTATTAGCCCCAGGGTTACCAGGGTTCTGCAGTCAGCCACCTCATGAACCAGTTCCACCAACCAGAGGCTAGCAATCTCTACAAAAGGCAAAGCATTGACACCAAATGGACTGGGACCAACCAAGCCTACTAGACCACCTATATAATCAGCCCACCACAACAAAAGGATATATGTAGCCATCATGGGAGAAGTACTAGAGCATACAGTTCAGGTGACAAGAGGGGAGTGTGCTACTGGGATGCATAGGACATCTCCTACAGAATGTCCACTTATCCAAGATTGAGAAATGTAACAAACATACCAGTTACATAAAAATGCAAATAGCACCTTAGTCAAAATAAGGCTACAGAGAAACATGTTCCAGTAGAAGAAACAAGATAAAACCCAAGAAGAATTAAGTGAAATGAAGATAGGAAATCTACAAGATTTCTACTCCAGAAAGGAGTGGAATGATATATTAAGTGATGAAAGGGATAAATCTACAACCAAGAGTATTCTGCCCAGCAAGGCTCCAATTCAGATTTGATGGGGAGAGCAAAAGCTTTACAAACAAGAAAAAGCTAAAAGAGTTCAGCACCAGCAAACCAGTTTTATAAGAAATGTTAAAGGAACTACTCAAGGGGGGAAAAAAAGACCAAAATTAGAAGTGTGAAAATTATGAAAGAAAAAAATTTCATTGGTAAAGGCAAACATACATAAAGATAGGAAATCATCTCACTCACAAACCCAGGAGGAAGGTTAAAAGACAAAAGGAGTAAAATCATCTATAACAAAATAAACAGTTAAGGTATGTACAAATTGGTTAGATGTAAAATAGGATACCAAAAACAGTAATCATGAAAGGAGGAGAGTACAAAGGCAAGGTTGTAAAAATGCATTTGAAATTAAGAGATCAGCAACTTAAAACAATCATATATATATATGATTATATATATATATATATATATATATGTAATATATAAAACTTGCTACATAAAACCTCACAGTAACTACAAACCAAAAATATATACTAAAGACTCATCCAAAATAGAAAAGGGAAGCCATTGTAACACTAAATATAAACATCAAATCAGAAGAGAACAAAAAGGGAAAGAAAAAAAGACTTAAAAAACAACAGTCAAACAATAAACAAAATGGCAACAAGAACATATGTATCAATAAATAATTCAAATCTACTTGGGCTAATACTCCAATCAAAAGGCACAGAATGGCTGAATGAATACAAAACCAAGAATTGTATATATGCTTCCTATAAGAGACTCACTACAGAGCTAAGACATCACAAATTGAAAATGAGGGGAATGGAAAAGTCTTTCTATGCAAATAGAAATTAAAATAAAGTTAAGGTAGCAGTATTTATATCAGACAAAATAGACTTTAAAATAGAGACTGTCACAAAAGACAAAGAATGATACCACATAAAGATCAAAAGATAAATTTAAGATAAATATGAAATTATAAATATATATTCATCTATTAGGAGCACCTAAATACATAAAGGAAATACTAACATATATAAAGGAAGAAATTGACAGTAACACAATAATAGTGGAGGACTATAACACTTCACTTACATCAATGGATATATCATTAAGACAGAAAACCAATAAGGGAAGAGTAGCCTTAAATGACACATTAGACAAGATGGACTGGATAGATATATACAGAGCATTCCATTGGAATGCAGCAGAGTACACATTCTTTTCATGTCCAAATGGAACACACAGAATAGATAAAATTCTAGGTCAAGAAATAAGCCTCTGTAAATGTAGGAAAATTGAAATCATATTAAACATTTTTTTCTGATCATATGTCTATGAGACTAGAAATCATCAATAAGAAAAGACTACAAAAAAATTAACACACAGAGGCTGAAAAATATGCTACTAAATAGCCAGTGTGTCACTGAAAAAAATTCAAAGAGGAAATTAAAAAAATACCTGTAGACAAATTAAAATGCAACATAATAATCCAAAATCTATGGGATACAGCAGAAGTTTTAAAAGGGAAGTGTATAACAATACAAGCTTATCTCAGGAGCAACAACAACAAAAATATCTCAAATAAACAACCTAAACTTATAACTAAAGGAACTAGAAAAAACAGAACAAACAAAACCCAAAGTTAGTAGAGGGAAAGAAAGAAAGGTCAGAGCAGAAATAAATGAAATATGGATAAAAAAACAATAGAAAAGATAAATGAAATTAATGGTTGGTTCTTTGAAAAGACAAACAAAATTGATAAACCTTTTGCCAGACTCATCAAGAAAAAAAGAGAGCAAATCCAAATCAATGAAAGAGGCTTTTAATAACAGCTATATGTCAATAAAGTGGACTAGAAGAAATGGACAAATTCTTGGAAATGTGTGATCTCTCAAGATTGAACAGGAAGAAATAGAAAATATAAACAGGGCAATTACCAGTAATGAAACTGAATCAGAAAACAAAACAAAACAAAACGACAAAACCTCCCAAAAAACAAAAGTCCAGGGTCAAATGGCTTAACAGGTGAAGTCTACCAAACATTTAGAGAAGAGTTGGCACCTAGCTTTCTCAAGCTCATCCAAAAAAAAAAAAAATTGCACAGGGAGGAACACTTCCAAACTCATGAGAACACCATTATCCTGGTACAAAACCAGACAAAGGTATGACCAAAAAAAATAAAATAAGGCCAATAACACTGAAGAACGTAGATGCAAAAATCCTCAACAAAATACTGGGAGATTGAATCTAAAAATACATTAAAAGGATTGTATACCATGATCAAGTGGGATTTATCCCAGTGATGTTAGGACTCTGCAATATCGTATGGAAACACAAAATACCCTGAATAGTCACAGAAATCCTGAGAATGAACCAATCTGGTGAAATAATACTTCTTGACTTCAGACTATAACACAAAGCTACCATAATCAAAACTGTAAAGCATTTGCACAAAAACAGACACAAGATCAATGGAACTGAATAAAGAGTCCAGAAATAAACCCACACACTTATGGTCAATTAATCTATGATAAATAAGTCAATAATATACAATAGAGAAAATATATTTTTTTCAGTGAGGCTGAGAAAACTCGACAGCTCCACATAAAAGAATACAATTAGAACATTTCTTACATGATATATAAAAATAAAGTCAAAATTGATTAAAAACCTACATGTAAGACTAGATAACATGAAACTCCTAGAGGAAAACATATACAGAACACTCTTTGACATACATCACACCAATATTTTTTGGATCTATCTCCTAAAGCAAAGGAAATAAAAGCAAAAACAACCTAATTAGACCTAAGTAAACTTAAAACCTTTTACACAGCAAAGAAACTATTGACAAAGCAAAAAACCTACCTAAAGAAAGAGAGAAAATATTTGCAAATGATACATTTGTTAATGAGTTAACATCTAAATATATAAGCAGTTCATACAACTCAACACCAAAAAAAAAAAACTCCAATTAGAAAATGACAGAAGAACTGAATAGATATTTTTCCAAAGAAGACAGATGGCCAAAGAAACAGAAAATATGCTCAACATCATTAATAATCAGAGAAAAGCAAATTATAACTACAATAAGATACCACCTTACACATCTCAAAGTGGCTATCATCAAAAAGACCATGAATAACAAAAGTTGGGAAGGATATGGAGAGAGGGGAACATCTGTACATTGTTGGAGGAATGTAAATTACAGCAGCCACTCCTGGGTATTCTACTCCTGCGTATATATCTGAAAAAACATAACAACTAACTCAAAAATATATATGCACCACAATGTTAATAGCAGCATTATTTATAATTGCCAAGATATGGAAGCAACTTAAGTGTCCATGAACAGATAAATGGAAAAAGAAAATGTATATTTATATACACAATGAAATACTACTGAGCCATATAAAGAATGAAATGTTGCCATTTGCAAGAACATGGATGGACTTACAGGGTATTATGTTAAGTGAAATAAGTAAAACAGAGAAAGGCAAATAATGCATGATATCATGCCTATGTGCAAGCTAAAAAATAAAACAAGTGAATATAACAAAAGAGAAATGGACTCACAGATCCTGAAAACAAACCAGTGGTTTCCAGTGGGGAGAAGGTGTGGGAGAGTGTCAACATAGGGATAGGAAATTAAGAGAGTCAAACTCTTATGTAAAATAAATAAGCAAGAAAACTCCCTGCAAATAAAAGTCCAGTACTAAATGGATTTCCTGACTAATTCTACCAAACATACAAAGAAGATCTTATACCAATCCTTCTCAAACTTTTCCTAAAGATAGAAGAGGAGGGAACACTCCCAAACTCATCACCCTGATAGCAAGACCAGAAAAAGACAATACTAAAAATGAAAATTACAGGCCAACATATTTGATGAACATAGATGTAAAAATTCTCAACAGAATATTAGCAAACAGAATCTAACAATGCATTAAAAAGATTATACACTATGATCAAATTGGAGTCATCCCAGGGACACAAGGCTGGTTCAACATATGCAAATCAATCAATGTGTTACACTATATCAGCAAAAGAAAGAAAAAAAATCACATGATCATCTTAATAGATGTAGAAAAAGCATTTGATAAAATTCAACACCCATTCAAGATAAAAACTCCTACCAAACTGGGTATAGAGAGAACATATCTCAACATAATAAAAGCTACTTATGACAAACCCACAGCCAACATAATACTGAACATTGAAAACTTGAAAGCCTCCCAGCTAAAATTTAGAAGAAGTTAAGCCTATCCACTCTCATCACTTCTATTCAACACAGTATTGGAAGTTCTAGCCATAGCAATCAGACAAGAAAAAATAAATAAAAGGGATCCAAATTGAAAAAGAAGAGGTAAAATTGTCATTATATGTAGATGACATGATACTATATATATAGCAAATTGTAAAGATTCCACACAAACAACTACTAGAGATGATAAATGAATTTAGCAAGGTAGATAGACAAAGGATTAACAGAAATAGATTTGATGAATTTATTTACAGTAGCAATGAAATATCAGAAAAAGAGGGGTTTTATTAAATCCATTTAAAATTGCATTAAAAATACATAGAAATAAACCAGACCAAGGAGGTGAAAGAATTATATGGAGAGAACCATAAAACATTAATTAAGGAAACTAAAGTTGATTTAAAAAGATTGAAAGACATCTCATGTTCTTGAGTTGGAAGAATTAATATTGTTAAAATGGCCATACTACCCAGAAAAATCTACAAGTTTAATGTGATCCTTAGTCAAATTACCAAGGACATTTTTTACAGAACTAGAACAAACAATCCTAAAGTTTATATGGAACCCCAAAAGACCCAGAATTGTCAATGCAATACTGAAGAAAAGGAACAAAGCTACAGGTATAATCCTCCCAGACATCAGATAATACTACAGAGCCACAGTAATCAAAACAGTGGCACAAAACAGTACTGGCACAAAAACAGACATGTAAGTCAATGGAACAGAATAGAGAGAAATTTTACCTATGGTCAATTAATCTTTGACAAAGAAGCAAGAATATATAATGGGAAAAGACAGTCCCTTTGGCAAGTGGTGTTGGGAAAGCTGGACAGCAGCATGTAAATCAATGAAGTTAGAACACTTCCTCACACCATACACAAAAATAAACTCAAAATGGCTTTAAGGCTGAAACAAAATACAAGACTATAAGTCTCTGAGGGGAAAAAATAGGCAAAATATTTCTGACATAAATCTTAGCAATATTCTCCTAGGGCAGTCTACCAAGGGAAGAGAAATAAAAGGAAAAGCAAATAGTACCTACTTAAACTTAAAAGCTTTTTCATAGCAAAAGAAACCATAAACAAAATGAAAAGACAACATACAGAATGGGGAAAAATATTTGCAAATGATGCAACTGACAGGGGCTTAAATTCCAGAATATACAAACAGCTCATAAAACTCAATAACAAAGAAACAACCCAATCCATATATGTGCAGAAGGCCTAAACAAAAATTTCTCCAGTGAAGACATACAAATGGCCAATAGGCACATGAAAAAACCACGATATCACTAATTATCAGTGAAATGCAAATCAAAACTACAATGAGATATCACCTCATGCCAGTCAGAACAACCACCATTAAAAAGCCCACAAAAGATAAATGCTGGAGAGGATGTGGAGAAAAAGGAACCCTCCTATGCTGCTGGTGAGGATGTAGTTTGGTGTAGTCTTTGTGGAAAACAGTATGGAGATTCCTTAAAAGAAACAACCTGAAAATAGTCTTACCTATGATCCAGAAATCCTATTCCTGGCCATATATCTGGAGGGAACTTTCTGGCTTACTTTACATAGTATGACAATCTGCAGGTTCATCCATGTTACTGCAAATGGCATTATTTTAAATTTTTAATGGCTGAGTAATATTCCATTGTATACATACACAAAAGTGTCTTTTTCCAGTCATCTGTTGTTGGACATTAAGGTTGTTTCCCTGTCTTAGATATTGTAAATAATTATGTTGTGAACATTGGGGTGCATGTATCTTTTTGAACTAAAGTTCCCTCTGGATATATGCCCAGGTGTGTAATTGCTGGAGCATATGGTAAGTCTATTTTTAGTTTTTTGATGAATGTCTATATTGTTTTCTATAAAGGCTGTACCAAACTACATTCCCACCCACAATGTTCTCCACATAAATTCTTGATAATTTTTTCAAGCATTATTTGCATCTAATACTCTTGGACTTTCCTCTCCAACTCAACACTAAAATTTACCTTTGAGCAATCTTAATGGTTTCCCCCACTTTTGACAAATAGAACCCGCAACTTTCTCACCCCAACTCTAGTCCCCAAAGGACTCCAGACTATCTGGATCTACCCTACCTGGCCCTCCCCTTATGAAAGAAAATACTGACAATCAATGACCAGATATGAAATTTCAACTTATCTTACTCTAAATTTCATACATTTCCTTCCTACTTTAGTTACTAGAAATAAAGTAGGAAGATCCCACATAGCAAATATCAAAACCCAGGGGACTGTCTTTATTCAGTCTATATGTAGAGCAAGCAAAAGTGGCAGCCAGTTGCAATAAGACAATTATAGGTCTCTGACCAAGAATCGATTCTGACTAACATATATGACAGCATGAGGTAACAGTTTTAATGAGAACTAACAAAGACAGTTTGCTATTTCCTGGCTCTTCCTGACTTAAAATCCACTTCTTGATTCTAAGTGTTCAAGCACAGAAATCCAGGGCTTTTAATGGGCTGGTTTCCTTTCCCCAGGAAAGTACAGCTGAGCTGGATGAGGAGTTTGTTTGCAGCTAACAAGGTGAGAGTGTGTGAAAACCCGAAATACAATAATAATATATGCTCACTCAGAACAGGTTAACTAAATTCCTCTAATTCAAATTATTAAATACTAATTATCAAATGCTGGCATTCTTTGGTTCTAATAATGTGCCTGATTCCTCACGAGGGGCGTTGAGCCCTCTCATTTATACTCCAGATATGTACTGTACCCAGGGTTACTGGAGGCTTTGTCCAAAGCCTTACATTGGGAACTGGAGTTACTGACAAAACTAACATTTGTATTTGTTTCATCAATTTCATATAATATTCATACCAATACGAATCTGTCTTGATGACTGTAGCTCTATAGTATTGCCTGAAGTCTGGGAGAGTTATTCCTCCAGCCTCTTTCTTTTTCTTCAGTAATGCTTTGGCAATTCTAGGACTCTGATTGTTCCATATAAATTTTATTATGATTTGTTCTACTTCTGTGAAATATGTCCTGGGTAATTTGATAGGGATTGCATTTAATCTGTAGATTTCCTTGGGCATTGTATAGATCAATGGAACAGAATAGAGAGCCTAGAAATGAACCCACAAACTTTTGCTCAACTAATTTTTGACAAAGGAGGCAAGAATATACAATGAAATAAAGATGGTCTCTTCAACAAGTGGTGTTGGGATAACTTGACAACAGCATGTAAAACAATGAAGCTAGAACACTCCCTTACACCACACACATAAATAAACTCAAAATGGATCAAAGACTTAAACATAAGACAACATACAATAAACCTCCTAGAGGAAAATATAGGCAAAACATAAACTGACATGCATCTCAAAAATGTTCTCCAAGAACATCTACTCAAGCAATAGAAATAAAAGCAAGAATAAACAAATGGGACCTAATGAAACTTACAAGCTTCTGCACAACAAAGGAAACCATAAGTAAAACAAAAAGACAACCTAGGGAATGGGAGAAAACTTTTGCAAGTGAAACCGACAAAGGCTTGATCTCCAGAATATATAAGCAGCTCATACAACTTAATAAGAAAAGAAACAACCCAATCCAAAAATGGACAGAAGATTAAACAAGCAATTCTCCAATGAAGACATACAAATGACCAATAAGCACATGAAAAAATGCTCAATATCACTAATTATCAGAGAAATGCAAATCAAAACTACAATGAGGTATCATCTCATACCAGTCAGAATGGCCATCATTCAAAAATACACAAATGACAAATGCTGGAGAGGCTGTAGAGAAAAGGGAATCTTCCTACACTGCTGGTGGGAATGTAGTTTGGTACAGCCACTGTGGAAAACAGTATGGAGATTTCTCAGAAGACTAGGAATAGACTTACCATATGACCCAGGAATCCCACACCTGGGCTTGTATCCAGAAGGAATCCTACTTCAAAAAGACACTTGCACCCCAATGTTCATAGCAGCACTATTTACAATAGCCAAGACATGGAAACAGCCTAAATGTCCATCAACAGATGACTGGATAAAGAAGAGGTGACATATTTATACAATGGAATACTATTCAGCCATAAAAACCGACAACATAATGCCATTTGCAGCAACATGGATGCTCCTGGAGAATGTCATTCTAAGTGAAGTAAGCCAGAAAGAGAAAGAAAAATACCATATGAGATCATTCATCTGTGGAATCTAAAATAAAAATTTTTTAAAAACCACAAACAAAACATAAATACAAAACAGAAACAGACATATATATAGAATACAAACTTGTGGTTGCCAAGGGAGTGGGGAGTGAGAAGGGATAGATTGGGATTTCCAAATGTAGAATAGATAAACAAGATTATGTTGTATAGCACAGGGAAATATATACAAGATTTTATGGTAGCTCACAGAGAAAAAAATGTGACAATGAATATATATATGTCCATAATTGTGCTCTACACTGGAATTTGACACAACATTGTAAAATTATTATAAATCAGTAAAAAATGTTTTAAAAGGTAACATAATTTTCAAAAAATTCTGAATGATGAAATTATCAATTGACCTTTCCTGCTGTGTTAGCCCTATGTGTATATTTTTCTTTATAGAAATACACACTAGTATTAGTTTACACACATACACACAGTTGCTTGCATTGACAACACTGTGGCTGCAGTGCAATAAAGCATTCTCTTGCATTTTTCTTGACATATGCTGATAACTCTTCCTGGAGACTACTTTTATCTGGACCTCAGATTTTCATACATACTTTAGTAACCAGTGTGAAATCACCTCTCTGAAAATGCTTCTGCAGCTCCTCAGGTAAAATTCATTGTTTCTTGCAGTTAAGATTTCAAAAATAACTATAATCACACTGAAAATTGCTATTCTCTTTTTTACTTTATGAACACATCTTTTTAAATTCACATAAGATTATAGTTTCCTTTGATATTTATCAGCTTTTGATTCTGTACATAAGAACAAAGAGCTTAGTAGTTGCTAAGTTTGTTACCAAATGCTAATGTTAACAATTTCATAAATTTTTTTCTCCACAAATGGCCAAAACTAGGAATGATCTACCAAAGGCATTCAAAACCTCTCCATTATTATAAAATTAGATATTATATTAAAGTGAATCAGTGCTTGTGTCTTAAATCATACTGAAATAGGAGCCTAAATATTCTTCTGGTTAAGTATCCATTGCTATTGATACATGGGCATAACACTACTCTATAAGTAAAACATTGCCTTTGCATTATATTTCAAACATTAAAAGAATCCATATCATCAGTGAAACTCTGTTCTTGGGGTCACCAATGAAGATATTGATAGGTAATCAGGGGAATCCTCTCTGACTATTGTCCATGTGGAAAACTTTATATTCACATTACATCCTATCCTAGATGATTAGCCAAAGTCACATTAGACTGACTAAAAGATAGAAACCCTAAATTCAAGTTTATATTAACAATAGGTCTATAATGTCTATAACTTCTCAATACCTGAAACGTTCACATTGCCTACCCTGAGCAAGAGTCAGAATTTGGGGGAATGTTTCACCTAAACTCTGTGAAAGCCCAAGTGACTGCCCTGTTTTTGTCATTCTAGAATCATTTATCTGGACAAGGAACTGTCTACATTGATAAAATTAAATTCTCTTGATCCCATTTCTTTCAAAGATGACTTCAATATCAGCCATTTTTGCTGCATAGCAACTGGGCTAACACTTAGTGCATTAAAACAACAACCATTTAATAATACTCACAAATTTGTAGATCAATATCCCTGGCATTGGCTGGCTAGAAACTTTCTGATGCATGGAACTGAGCCAAATCAGAAGTTCATTTTCCTTTCTTTGAGGACTCCTAATTTGAAGAATAGCTCCAAATTTACTTTGCCAATGGCATGAACATGGAGATACTTCAAAAATAATGGGTATTTTTGCAAACAATTACAATCTCTACTTCCTTGTTTGACACATCCTTTCTTTATTTTTTAAACATTATTTATTGATTTATAATCATTTTAAAATGTTGTGTCAAATTCCAGTGTTCAGCACAATTTTTCAGTCATTCATGGACATACACACACTCATTGTCACATTTTTTTTCTGTGAGTTATCATAACATTTTGTGTATATTTCCCTGTGCTATACAGTGTAATCTTGTTTATCTATTCTACAATTTTAAAATCCCAGTCTATCCCTTCCCACCCTCCACCCCCCTGGTAACCGCAAGTCTGTATTCTCTGTCTGTGAATCTATTTCTGTCCTGTATGTATGCTTTGTTTTTGTTTGTTTGTTTGTTTTTGTTTTTGTTTTTTTAGATTCCACATATGAGGGATCTCATATGGTATTTTTCTTTCTCTTTCTGGCTTACTTCACTTAGAATGACATTCTCCAGGAGCATCCATGTTGCTGCAAATGGCATTATGTTGTCGGTTTTTATGGCTGGGTAGTATTCTGTTGTATAAATATACCACATCTTCTTTATCCGGTCACCTGTTGATGGACATTTAGGCTGTTTCCATGTTTTGGCTATTGTAAATAGTGCTGCTATGAACATTGGGGTGCAGGTGTCATCCTGAAGTAGATTTCCTTCTGGATACAAGCCCACGTGTGGAATTCCTGGGTCATATGTTAAGTCTATTCCTAGTCTTTTGAGGAATCTCCATACTGTTTTCCGTAGTGGCTGCACCAAATTACATTCCAACCAGCAGTGTAAGAGGGTTCCCCTTTCTCCACAGTCTCTCCAGCATTTGTCATTTCTAGATTTTGGAATGATGGCCATTCTGAGTGGTGTGACGTGATACCTCATTGTAGTTTTGATTTGCATTTCTCTGATAATTAGTGATATTGAGCATTTTTTCATGTCCTTATTGGTCATTTGTATGTCTTCCTTGGAGAATTGCTTGACACATCCTTTCTTTAGATGTGTTAAAATCATTGATTAAGCTGCAATCAAGTTTCTGCCAGCCTGTGATCCTGAAAGATGTTCTGGCTCTTACTATTTCTATTAACTTTAAATATATCTTCAATATAGTTATTCATCACCAGGTAAATATTTTTTATGGCTGACTCATTGCCATTAATTTTTTGCTTCACATAAATATTATGTAGAATTTTTGTGGCCACAGTTAATGAATGCTAGAAAGTGCAACTAGAAACAGACATTTTCCAAAAAGTGCTAAAAGGTGTTGAATAAAAAGTAAATTAATTATACTTGTATAATTTAGAATTGTGAATATATATGCCAAATAGGACCATGATTCATGTGGATGAATGATATTCCTACCAAAATTCCTGCTAAAAACTACTCTAGCCATGGTCCATTATGTATCTTTGGGATATTTTGTAGGGGATTTTGAGTGTCATAACATGTAGTGAATTCATCTACAGTTTTACAACAGTTTCAAAATGAAATTTTTGATACTGTGGTCTCATCCATGTTCTGAGACATATATGCAATTTATTCATGAAGAAAACTCTGGTGTAATTGCAAGAACCTCTGTGCACAGGCCTAGTGATCTCACATTCAGGCAAGAATACAAGATATGTATTTTAATGTTCATGCTATGGCTTATTCTTCTAATTTCCAAGAAAATATGTTTCATCTAATCTCAATAGACCATATAAATTTTAAATATATGTAGTCTAACACTGTCAACAATCTAGAGTATTTAAGACCAACTTGTAAGAATCCACTCTTATAGCACTACCAGTGCGTGGTTTGGAAACATAAAAAGTTTCATCATCCTACATTACATGCCACTGTGAAGCACTGTGGAGAGAAAAGTTCATGGTATACACTTCATATTCAAAATTCAGTGATATGGAATATTCTGCAGCATGACACTCATTAATTAGTAGGGGCCAAATCCTCAAAGCTCTTTCTTCCATAGGTAATTAGGAGTCAATGTATATAGTCAAAATGTTTCAGTTCAAATTGTATCTACATTAAGCTGACCTTGTAGGAGGATTATAAGAATAATACACAGTGTTGTGATGAACATTGGGGTGCAGGTGTCTTTTTGAAGTAGGTTTCCTTTTGGATATATGCCCAGGAGCAGGATTCCTGGGTCATATGGTAAGTCTATTCTTAGTCTTTTGAGGAATTTCCATACTACTTTCCACAGTGGCTGTACCAAACTACATTCCCACCAGCAGTGTAGGAGGATTCCCTTTTCTCCAAAGCTTCTCCAGAATTTGTCATTTGTGGATTTTTCAATGATGGCCATTCTGACTGGTGTCAGGTGATACTTCATTGTAGTTTTGATTTGCATTTCTCTGATACTTAGTGATATTGAGCATTTTTTCATGTGCCTATTCATCATTTGTATGTCTTTATTGGAAAATTGTTTGGTTAAGTCTTCTGTCCACTTTTGGATTGGGTTGTTTGGTTGTTCCTTATTAAGTTGTATGAGCTGCTTATATATTCTGGAGATCAAGCCTTTGTCAGTTTCAATTGCAAAAATTTTCTCCCATTCCGTAGGTTGTCTTTTTGTTTTACTTGTGGTTTCCTTTGCTGTGCAGAAACTTGTAAGTTTCATTAGGTCCCATTTGTTTATTCTTGCTTTTATTTCTATTGCTTGAGTAAACTGTTCTAAGAGAACATTTTTGATATGTATGTCAGATAATGTTTTGCCTATATTTTCCTCTAGGAGGTTTATTGTATGTTGTCTTATGTTTAAGTGTTTGATCCATTTTGAGTTTATTTTTGTGTATGGTGTAAGAAACTGTTCTAGCTTCATTGCTTTACATGCTACTGTCCAGTTTTTCCAACACAATTTGCTGAATAGACCGTTTTTATTCCATTGTATATTATTGCTTCCTTTGTTGAAGGTTAGTTGACCAAAAGTTTGTGGGTTCATTTCCGGGCTCTGTATTCTGTTCTATTGGTCCATATGTCTGTTTTTTTACCCATACCATGCTGTCTTGATGACTGTAGCTCTATAGTATTGTCTGAAGTCTGGGGGAGTTATTACTCCAGCCTTTCTTTTTCTTCAGTAATGCTTTGATAATTCTAGGTCTTTTGTGGTTCCATATAAATTTTATTATGATTTGTTCTACTTCTGTGAAATATGTCCTGGGTAATTTGATAGGGATTGCATTAAATCAGTAGATTGCCTTGAGCAGTATGGCCATTTTAACAATATTGATTCTTCCAATCCAGGAGAATGGGATATCTTTCCATTTTTAAAGTCTCCTTTAATTTCCTTCATCAATGTTTTATAGTTTTTTCCATGTATAAGCCTTTCACCTCGTTGGTTAGATTTATTCCTAGGTATCTTATTACTTTGGGTGCTGTTTTAAAGAGTATTGCTTCTGTAATTTCTTTTTCTATTGATTCATCATAAGTGTAAAGAAATGCAACTGATTTTTGTAGTTAATCTTCTATCCTGATAACTTACTGAATTCTTTGATTAGGTCTAGTAGTTTTTGTGTGGAACTTTTAGGGTTTTCTATATATAAACTTAACATATGTCCCAGTAATCCTGCTCCTGGGCGTATATCCAGAAGGAACCCTACTTCAAAAAGACACCTGCATCCCAATGTTTACAGCAGCATTATTTACAATAGCCAAGACAAAGAAACAGCCTAAAGTTCCATCAACAGATAACTGGATAAAGATGTGGTATATTTATACAATGGAATACTATTCAGCCATAAAAATGACAACATTTGCAGCAACATGGATGCTCTCAAAGAATGTCATTCTAAGTGAAGTAAGCCAGAAAGAGAAAGAAAAAACCATATGAGATAGCTCATATGTGGAATCTTAAAAAAAAAGTGAACATAAATACAAAATGTAAACAGACTCATAGATATAAAATAGAAAATTGTGGTTGCCAAGAGGGTGGGAAGGGAAAGCCTGGGATTTCAAAATTTGTAGATACTGACAGGTATATGTAGAATCTACAAACAAAATTATACTGTATAGAACAGTGAAATATATACAAGATCTTGTGGTAGCTCACAGCAAAAAAATGTGACAATAAATACATGAATGTTCATGTATAACTGAAAAATTGTGGTCTACACTGGAAATTGACACAACATTGTAAAATGACCGTAACTCAATATGAAATGTTAAAGAAAGGGAAAATACACAAGTGGATAAAGGAGATCATCAAATGTTTCATCTGTAACTGGTTAGAATAATATCATAACAGAATGCAACTACTAGAGAGAGTGAGAGGAAGAGATTGAAGACATTTCTTTTGAAAAATGTAACTTTTTCTTCAGAAAAAAAATGATTGTACATGCTATGCCATAGTGGATCTGCTCTATCCTGGATGTTCAATGAAGATACTTCAGAACAGGCTCTTTATTTAAGGGAGCTGCTTATGAATTTACCGTAGTCAGAAGCATCAAGCTAAAAAAAAAATGCCATGCTGGCTGCAATGATCCTAGTCAAGCTCAAAGACCCAAGTCATGTATAGGCCATAAGGTTGCAGAGATATTGGAGAAATGCAGTCAGTGGATTTGGCTATAAGTGATTTACCCTATAAGAAATGAAGGGTATATCCTGTGCCCATAATCACACATCACATTTCCATAGCACTTTAAAATAAAGAGCATTTTCTGCATATTTTCACAATTTTCAGTTTATTTTATCTATAGATATTCCTTTAGGGAATGTTCAGAGCAAGATGCATAAAATTTGTAGCATTTTGTAAGAGAGGAAATGAAGATGGAGCAAGGTAAAGTGATTTGTCCAATGTTAATCAAACAATCAGAACAAATTCAGAATTAGATCTGCGTCTTAAAATTACAATTCTTCTGGAATACCTGTAAACTTGACCAGTACATCTTGTAACATACCTTTCCTCAAAGAAAATTTCCTAAATGCAACTAATTAAAAGGAAAGTCTGTATTTGTATGGAAAAAACAATGAAAATGAAGAGGAGAAAAAAAATTCTTAAACACAGAAAATTCTAAACTCTTTCTCTTCATCCCTTCTTTCTCTCCATTCACTCTCTGGTCAACTTGAACATGCTTCCCTCCTCAGCATCCCTCTTTGGAGTCAGTTAACTGACTGTGTATAGGTGGAGTGGGAGGTGAACCTTCCTTTAGAATCTATTCATTGTTTTATTAAATTAGATTGATATTGAAATGCAAACATCACTTAGTCATTTGCTACATTCCTAGGACTTGGTAAACCTGATGTTCATTAACAGACCCAAGTGAGAGTAAACTCAAGCTTTGAAATCAGCCAGGCCTTATTCAAATCTTGAACATACCAGTTTTCTTATTCTGTGATCTTGGCCAACTTATTTTACCTTTCTGAACCTCATTTTCTTCAGTTACCAAGTTGGATATAACAATCCCATTTGACAGGATTCCTGGGAATATTAAATGATATAATATGTAACTTCCCCAAAAGTCCAGTAATTATTTCCTTTATGCAAAGTCAGTCACAAAATAATCTACAGGATAATCCACTTAGCTAATTCAAATCCAACAAGGGAAAATTTTTCTCTGAAATAGTAAACATAGTTATGTTATTTTTCAATTATTTAAGTATATTTAGAAACATGATAACTTAATACTTCCAAACTAGAAAGAACACTATTTAGTTAAATGATATTCTATGTAATTTGAACACTGAATGTAATTATTAATACCATAGGGTAGAAGTAAATTAGAGACATTTCTTCAAAGACATTTATACATTTAGCTTATTAGCTAAACTTTGTGATAATCTTTTTGATTTGTCAATTAGGCTGACCGCAGTCATCATTAATTCATTCAAATACAAATCAAATACAAATCAGTGCTCCTGTGAAGGTTCAAAAGTAGATGATAAAATTCATAATCAATTCATTTGTGATTACCCTAGTATCATGGATAGGCTTGATTAAGTTACTTGAAAAAGCTTAAAGGCAGAGTTGAGATTTCCTAGATGACAAATTCTGCCTATGGACTACAGGTTTGACTCACTCATACTTGAAAGTTCCAGCTTTCTCTTCCTGATGACCTGTCTCACAAATTTCACACTTATATAGGCAATTCCATATATATAAATTTTTCCCCATACATACATACTACATATATGTATAAAATGTTGTATATGTTTTGTATATATTGTATATATATTTTACATATGCAACATTAAAAATACTGTGTGTATATGTGTGTGTATATATAGAGTATACATATAGTATATGTACATATAAATACTTCTGTGTATGTGTATGTGTATGTGTATGTGTATGTGTATGTGTATGTGTGGTGTATGGTTAAGCTATATACTTTGCTATTTCACAGGTCAAAAGAAAGCCTCTGGAAAATGTATCACATTTTACTGAACCTCTATGTGCTAGAGGTTTCAACCTGTTTTATCTGACAAATGCTATTGAAATGTGAGCATTTAGTAAGCCTCAATGATTAACTGGGTCTCCTCACAGTCAACACAACAAACTGGAAACCTGTAAGAATTTTATGAACAGAGATAGGCAACCCCTCCATTTGCTATTCCCAGGAGCACTGGAAACTCCCACCAGCTTTGCGGAAATGTTCAACTCATCTTCCCTCAAATCTTCTTACCCTCATATTACCAGACATGAATGTCATCTTGAGTCATCCCAAGCCTTCAGCACAGTTTAAGAGCAGGGTCTGAGAGCAGTTAAAAATTGAAAGGGTTCAAATATCCATCACTTTGTGAACCAAAATAAGCATAAACAATACCATCATGTTTGAGGATATAATCTTTCTTGTACCTCCTTCAGTCTTTCAGGCACCCACATTGTTCCCAGAGTTATATTCAGCATAACATTGTAATGAGGCCAAGAGTTCACAATGAATTGAACCAAAATATTTTTCCTTCCCAGACAAATCCAGGAAACCTTGCCTTGTGCACTTTCAGCTGATATGCAGCTTCCCATTATGTGAGCAATTAGGCTGCAATCCATCCTCCTTTGGAAGGATGTGCCACTTCTCTACAGTTTCTAATGAACTGGCAAGGCCAATTAAGCATTACACAGAACACTCATAGTCAACTAGCTCAATGAATAACAGATAAATGCATTGATACTCTGTCTTTTGTAGATGAGAATTACTGGGAAAGAGAGCTTTGTGTTATTTTATACCCTGAGGAAAGTATTTGCTCAAATTCACCAGACCAATATTTATTTTTTTCTCTTAGGAAACTCTTGGCCAACTAGATTCAACTTATTTTTACTGAATGGCTGTAATATATGAATATATGCTGAAACAAACTTGTCAGTTTTGTATTTATAATGTCATTCATTCTTGCAATACTGGCAAGGTGTAAAACTCACTATGTGATTAAAATATGGACACTTAGAAACATGTCAAATTGCACAGCTAAAAACATTGGCCTGAGATTCCAATGTTTTTCCCACCTTATTTATACTCACTTCATTAGATAGATATCTTTTAGAGTGTCTTCTTAAAATGTCTTTTTTTATGGATACTGTCCCTCTGGCTTCTTCTGAGTACTTCCTTTCCTTAACTTCCATTGGAATTTTTCCCATGGATTTTGGAAACATAGATTGAGGGGACAAAATGATAACTGAAATTGAGAATGAATAACCTGGGAGTTGTTAGTGGCTATGGCCTACCATAGTCCGTTCAATCTCTGAGAAGTAGGATGAAACTTTGGCAGGAAGAAGCATGTGCAACAGCAAAAGAAAAGATACTGCTTCTATTCCTTGAAATCAAAAAAGTTATGACATACCAGAGAAGTCATATAACATGGTCATTGGAAGTTTAATATGGGCCTATGCTTAAATTTATATCAGGATTCTTTAAAGGATTACTGTGGGAGAATAAGGCAAATTGTATATAACACAAAGAGTGAGTGTGGAATTGAGGTCAAACTAAGTGTTAGCCAAAGCCACCAGGAAAACTGATGAAAGACAGGGTAAAGAAGAACACAAAAATTTATACCCACAGATAAAGTCACATTTATAATATGAGAAGATGAATAAGGGCAAAGAAAAAAGGGAAGTTCTGGTTACAGAAATATAAAAAAAAAGTAGGATAGTGCTGAGTCACAGAAATTAATGAATGCATTTCCAGAAGAGCTATCAATGCGGAGGGTAAGGTGACTGAGAGCTGAAAGAGGGGAATTAGAGGCTATTTTTGACCTCTGAGAAAGCTTTTTCATAAAATTGCAATGGGTTACAGAGAAACATGTGGTAGGAAATTAGATCCACTGAATGTAGGTTACTTTTGTACAGAATCTTGGTGATGAATAAAATGGAAAGGAAGCTGTAGTTTGAGGGGAAAGAACACTGAGATTTATATGTTTTTAGCACATGGAAAATCTGAGTTACTTATTAGCTAAGGAGAAAGTTTTTTCTTTCCTTCTGGTAATAGTCTAACAACACATGGTAGAGGCTGATAATTTCCCACATTGTCCATCTGCTCCATTTTAAGTACTAAGGTCCTACCATCCTGTGTAATAGAAAGGTACATGCTCCCCAGATAGATACTACGCATCTCAGTCTCCCTTGCTGCAACTTCCCATATATCAATTCTCATCAGTGACATAGAAATAATGTGTAAAACTTTCACATCCCTTCCTTAAGTAAAAATGTCTTACTGTATGTGTGAGCTCTTTCCCTTTTTCCATTAGCTGGAATGTGTGCTTGGTAGAATGTATACTAGCTGGAATGATGAACTTGTTCAGCCAGAACTCTAGGAATGATGGAACAATAAGAGATAATTTTTTTCATTTAATTTTTTCCACTTCCATTCTATATGTCTTTGTGGGGGTCTCTTTGTGTTCATTTTGTTTTGGATGCACTGTACTTTCTGGACCTAGTTGTTTATTTCCTTTTTCGCTTAGGAACATTTTCAGCCATAATTCCATCAAATACATTTTCTGGCCCCTCTTTCTCTTCTCTTTCTCAGATGCCTATAACATGAAAGTTAGTACACCTAATGTTGTCTGTCCCTTAAACTATTATCATTTCCAAAATATATATTTTTTTTGTTGTTCTGGTTTCCACTATTCTAACTTAGATGTTACTTTTGCATTGTTCTATATCACCTAATCTGCCATTAATTCCTTAAAATGTTTTTTTATTTCTGTTCATGTTCTACAGTTCTAATTTTTTGTTTTTATTTTTTAGTTCACTGTTTAAGCACTAACTGTGCTCCTCTATTCTTTTCCCAATTTCAGTGAGCATTTTTATGGCCATTACTTTGTACATTTTATCAAGTAAATTACTTATTTACATTTCCTTAAACCTCTTACTCCCTGGAGTTTTATTTTGTTTTTTCATTGTGAAACATGTCCCAAATCTGGCTCCTCATTTTGTTTAACTTTCCATTTGTCTTTCTGAAATAGACAAATAGTCCTGAAGTCATGCTCCTTTGTAAGAGTGTTCCCATGCATTCTGCATGTGCTCAATGTCTTTTGTGGGAGAACTGAATCTGAAGTGAAAATGAGCCACTTGTTCTCCCAGAGTACACTGGCAGCCACTGCCTCAGCAAGATGTAGGGCTGAACCCAGAGGGCTGAACCCAGAGCAAACTGTGGCTTCTTTGTGACATACAGCTGTGTTTACTGCCTTGTCAGCATTATTCTTGGAGGGCTGGGGTCACAGCCCAGAGTGCCACATTGGTTTCACTATTTATTTCTGTATGATGAGTACTGGCTTAAACTCTGAATTTTAGTCTCTATATCTGGAAATTTGCTTAATGGTAACCATTATTCAGGCTTGCTAGAAGATTATAAATAGTTTCTCTAAAGGTTCTAGGACATAGTAAGCACTCAATAAATGTGAACTGAATTATGGTAAATTTTTAAAACATTAAGTAACTAATTACAATTCTCCACTGGTTGGAAATCATCAATGTTTCCCCACTAATGTCTTGAAGCTACTACCAGAATTCAGTAAAATAGGAGATGCAAGGCAGCATGCAAGTGATTAGTAGGTACCAGTAAGTGTGTGTGTTCAGAGGAAAAAAAAATCAAAAATAAGATGGTGGGAAAAACAGATATAAGTTACTAAGATTTAAACTGAATAGCCAAACCTAAATTTTTTAGAAGTGCATATAAGAGAATATTTTATGACTTTAAGTAATTAATAATTTCAAATAAAAGATATAAAAGCACTAAAAATAAGTAAAGCTATTTGCAATATATCAAACAGAAAAAAGATTAATTTTCCAAAAGTACAACAGAAAAAAATACAAAGCTTATAACTGGAAATTTACAAAAGAGAAAATACAAATGTTTACTAAACATTTGAAAAGATCTTCAACCCATAGATACAGAAAAGAGACATCAAAGCAAAAATTCAATAAGAATTATTTGCTTATGGCATTGACAAAAACTGTGTAAGACCGTGAACATCAAGAGGTAGTAAATATGTTGGAAAATGGGCAGTTTCATACATGAGAGAATAAAGACCTAAAAAAAGTCATCTGATCCAGGAGCATGGAATATCTTTCCATTTTTTAAAGTCTTCTTTAATTTCCTTCATCAATGGTTTATAGTTTTCTGTGTATAATCCTTTCACCTCCTTGGTTAGATTTATTCCCAGATATTTTATTACTCTGGGTGCTATTTTAAATGGGATTGTTTCTTTACTTTCTTTTTCTGTTGATTTATCGTTAGTGTAAAGAAAGGCAACTGATTTTTGAACATTAATTTTGTAACCTGCTACCTTGCTGAATTCTTCGATCAACTCTATTAGCTTTTGTGTGGACCTTTTAGGGTTTTCTATATATAGTAACATGTCATCAGCATATAATGACACATTTACCTCCTCTTTTCCAATTTGGATCCCTTTTATTTCTTTCTCTTGCCTGATTGCTGTGGGTAGGAGTTTCAGGACTATGTTGAATAGGACTGGTGATAGTGGGCATCCTTGTCTTGTCCAAGATTTTAGTGGGAAGCTTTTGAGATTTTCACCATTGAGTACTAAGCTGGCTGTAACATTGTCATATATAGCTTTCATTATGTTGAGATATGTTCCCTCTATACCCACTTTGGCGAGAGTTTTTATCATAAATGGGTGTTGAATTTTATCGATTGCTTTTTCTGCTTTGACTGAGATGATCATGTGGTTTTTGTCCTTTCTGTTGTTGGTGTGATGTATTACATTGATTGATTTGCATATGTCGAACAAGCCTTGTGTCCCTGGGATGAACCCCACTTGGTCATGATGTATAATCTTTTTTATGTGTTGTTGGATTCTATTTGCTAAAATTTTGGTGAGGATTTTGGCGTCTATGTTCATCAGTGATATTGGCCTACAATTCTCTTTTTTTGTAGTGTCTTTGCCTGGTTTTGGTATCAGGGTGATGGTGGCTTCATAGAATGAGTTTGGGAGCATTCCCTCCTTTTCAATCATCTGGAAGAATTTGAGAAGGACTGGTATGAGTTCTTCTTTGTATGATTGGTAGAATTCCCTGGTGAAGCAGACCAGTCCTGGACTTTTATATGTAGGGAGGTTTTTAATTGCTATTTCTATTTCGTTTCTAGTGATAGGATTGTTCAAGTGCTCAGTTTCTTCTTGATTCAGTTTTGGTGGACAGAATCAATATTGTTAAAATGGTCACACTGCCCAAGGCAATCTACAGATTTAATGCAATCCCTATCCAATTACCCAGGACATATTTCACAGAACTAGAACAAATCACAATAAAATTTATATGGAACCATCAAAGACCTAGAATTGCCAAATCATTACTGAAGAGAAAGAAAGAGGATGGAGGAATAACTCTCCCAGACTTCAGACAATACTATAGAGCTACAGTCATCAAGATAGCATGGTATTGGTACCAAAACAGACATATAGACCAATGGAACAGAATAGAAAGCCCAGAAATGAACCCACAAACTTTTGGTCAACTCATCTTCGACAAAAGAAGCAATAATATACAATGGAATAAAGACAGTCTCTTCAGCAAATAGTATTGGGAAAACTGGACAGCAGCATGTAAAACAATGAAGCTAGAACACTCCCTGACACCATATACAAAAATCAACTCAAAATGGATTAAAGACTTAAACATAAGACAAGATACAATAAACCTCCTAGCGGAAAACATAGGCAAAACATTATGTGACATACATTTCATAAATTTTCTCCTAGAAGAAATAAAAGCAAGAATAAACAAATGGGAACTAATGAAACTTACAAGCTTCTGCACAGAAAAGGAAACAAGAAGTAAAACAAGAAGAAAACCTATGGAATGGGAGAAAATTTTTGCAAGTGAAACCGACAAAGGCTTGATCTCCAGAATATATAAGCAGCTCATATGACTCAATAAGAAAAAAATAAACAACCCAATCCAAAACTGGGCAGAAGACCTAAACAAGCAACTCTCCAAGGAAGACATACAAATGATCAAAAAGCACATGAAAAAATGCTCAATATCATTAATTATCAGAGAAATGCAAATCAAAACTACAATGAGGTATCACGTCACACCACTCAGAATGGCTGTCATTCAAAAATCCACAAATGACAAATGCTGGAGAGGCTGTGGATAAAGGGGAACCCTCCTACACTGCTGGTGGGAATTCAGTTTGGTGCAGCCACTATGGAAAACAGTGTGGAGGTTCCTCAAAAGACTAGGAATAGACTTACCATATGACCCAGGAATCCCACTCCTGTGCTTGTGCCCAGAAGGAAATCTAATTCAGGATGGCACCTGCACCCCAATGTTCATAGCAGCACTATTTACAATAGCCAAAACATGGAAACAGCCTAAATGTCCATCAACAGGCGACTGGATAAAGAAGATGTGGTATATTTATACAACAGAATACTACTCAGCCATAAAAACTGACAACATAATGCCATTTGCAGCAACATGGATGCTCCTGGAGAATGTCACTCTAAGTGAAGTAAGCCAGAAAGAGAAAGAAAAATACCATATGAGATCCCTCATATGTGGAATCTAAAAAAACAAAAACAAAAACAAACAAACAAAAACAAAGCATAAATACAGGACAGAAATAGATTCACAGACAGAGAATACAGACTTGTGGTTACCAGGTGGGTGGAGGGTGGGAAGGGATAGACTGGGATTTTAAAATTGTAGAATAGATAAACAAGATTACACTGTATAGCACAGGGAAATATACACAAAATGTTATGATAAATCACAGAGAAAAAAATGTGACAATGAGTGTGTATATGTCCATGAATGACTGAAAAATTGTGCTGAACACTGGAATTTAACACAACACTGTAAACTGATTATAAATCAGTAAAAGATGTTAAAAAATAAAAAAATTAAAAAGTCATTTGAAATAATATTTTAAAATAAAAACAGAGTACTAGTGAGTAAATTTTTAAAAAAGACGAAGACAAATTGCTGAGCTGTTTATAGAGGCAAAAACATTGGTATCAGTATGCATATCCAAAATTTAATATATGTTTTCACAACAATATGTCAAACTATAAAATACTAAGAACTATAAGGGCTGACAGAGCTTTAATTGTATTGACTTGGAGGAATGTTTCTTGCATGCTGACTGCACCCACTCCCTTGTTTTAGGGCCAATTTCTTGCCCCCCTACTGCTTTTATCTACTTCTTGAGCACATGAAATGTGTCCAAAGTGTCTCCCAAACACAGAATTGGTGTTTGAAATTGTCTTCAGGTAAATATTAATTGCCTTTTACATCTTATCACAGCCAAGATCCTTGGCCACAGAGGCACAAAAACAAACTACAAAATAATATTATCTGATTCATTTTTACAAACAAAAGGAATCAAGTCAAAATATTTTTAATATAAGCTACATAAAACTGTATAAACAAAGTTAGCAGGTTTGGAAATTGAGAAAGCATATTTATTTTACCTTGGATGCTTCTGCAGTTCTTAACTGAATAAATTAGCTCATTTGACTTAATTTATATTGCTGAAAAAAAGATAATCAATTAAACAACTTAAAAATAAAAATATGGAAAAAAGAAAAACTGTATCCAGCTTACACCTAGGTTAATTACAATTATAAAATAAACTAATATGATGAGAACAAGCATGGAAATAAAATTAGGAATCAGGGAGAAGAAAGTATCTTGTGGAACTGGAAGAAAAATCCAATCCTTTAATATGGATTTAATTGTGATTAGAAAAGAATGCAATCTGATATTAACATCTCATTTTAATTTGTGCTTCCTTGGTCACTGTTGGGGTAGGGCAGCTTCTCATATGGCTATATACCAACTGTATTTCTTCTTTGTTGTTTTCCATACATCTTTATTTTTACTTAAATGTATCTATTTGTAAGCACACTGGATATTTTAAGGCTATAAATACTTGAAAACAAATTTCCAGCTTTTCAAAATTTCAGTCTCTCATCTATTAAATGACCATAATAAAAGATACCTAAAAGGATAAATGCTTCATTTTCCCAGATAGAAAATATTTTATTAAGAAAATAAAATTTGAGATTGGCTACTTACATAAGTTTAAAAAATATATATCCTTAGTTCCAACAATGGTTGGTCACTTTTTTGGTCACTTTTTTGGGCACTGTTAAGGAAAAGATGACTAAGATGAGTTCCTAACCCCAATGAACTCACATGTATAGTTGACAAAGTGAAATAAGTTGACCTTGGTACTTTAAGAAATCCTTGCAATTGGTAAATTTCAATTTCAAAACCCCAATACCTCCAAATAATATGCCTGCTTTCCTTGCTTTATGTTCTCAAAGAATCCTGTGCTTCTCTCTGGTGGCATGTACCATATATGAAATTAGTTATTTATGGTTTTTCTCTTCCTTGGCGGTCTGACTACAAGGACTATTCACCCCACCTATACAGTAGTTAGCATATGGTCAGTTTTCATAAGTACTTATTGGGTGAATGAAAGAATGTACTTTCTTTAGTAGAAAGATAAGAAAAATAGGTACCTTTGATGGAGGGGGTTAAGCAAAGTCTGCATAAAAGTTGAGATATTTAATTTTGTTCTCCAACATGAGATAAGACTTCTCAGATGCATGAGGGCAGAAATGTCAGGATGCCAAATGAGAATAGTCAATATGATGTTATGAGAAGATAGAAAATATAAAATAGAAGTCATAAAGGACTTAGCTGTCAAATTCTAGAATGGTAATGCTAGAAACTCTAAAGTTTTCCCAATGAGAAAACATTGGGAAGCGTTAAGTAAAGAGTGAAAAAAACATATTTGTGCTTTCAGAAGATCATCCAGTGGCAGCATAGGAAAAGGAAACTAAGGCTGAGCAAAGAGTAAGGAAAGTAATTATGTTACACAGTAAATTCTGTAAGTGGTAAATAAGTAAAAGGAATTGGCAGACACAGGTAAACCTTACATGTGAAAAAATATGCCTCTGGGAAAAGTGGAGCCCACTCATAAGTGACCTCAACCCTATCTCTATACAATTCTAGACCACCATGCCATTGTACATGTGTGCAACCGTGAAGCCAGCTCAGAATTGTGGGTCCAACAACTTGGCTGAGATCTGGTCCATAGCCAAGGCAGAGACAATCGTAACCATTACACACATAAATTGAGGGAAAGCAGAGCCAGCATAAAAGTGCTCTTCTAGCCCCCTGGGCTCTAGTCATACCATCAACCAAGGCAGAGACTGGATCACACTGAGAAGTTCAAGTCTCTCAGGATTCCTGTTGCAGGACCTCAGGCCCTGGGCCCAGCTACCAATAAATCAGCAGCCACCACTGCCTTAGGAGAAGCTCCAGCTCACACATGATTTGGGATTTGGACACTTGGACTTCAACACTACTTTCCACCAGGATAGCACCCACCAGCAGCCCTGGGAGAAGATTCAGACCATGCTTATTTCATTACAACACTCCCACCAAAGTCACTGGGCAATGAAGAATATATAGCTATCCTTCCACAGGAGGCCATGCTTTAATGACTGGGATAGGTAACCATTTTGTCTAATTTCAAAAAACAAAGAAAGAACATCAAACAAAATGAGAAGACAGAGAAATAAGTTTCAAGTGAAAGAAGATGAAACCCCAGAAAAAATCCTAATATAATGGAGAAAGGTAATTTATCTGATAAAGAGTTCAAAGCAATACTAATGAAAACAAATCACTGGTAATAAAAAAAAAGCAATAAAATAGACTCAGAAAATAGTAATAAAATAGACACAGGAAAATAATATGGAAATACAGTGATAACTTCAACAAAGAAATGGAAAATATAAAAAAGAATTAATGAGAGCTGAATATTACAATAACTGAAATGAAAAACACATAGGAAGAAATTGACAGATTAGATGATATAGACAAATATATACATATTTATATTTATATTTATATTTATATATATTTATATATATATATATATATATGCTGAAGAACCTCTTGGGTACATAAAGTGTATTAACATTCATATTATTGGGCTCCCAGAATGAGAAAAGATAGAGAAAGGGATAGAAAATGTATTTGATGAAACTATGGCTGAAAAGTTCCCTAACATAAAGAAGGGAGCATATATCCAGAAACAGAAATCACAGAGAGCCACAAAAAAGATAAACCAAAAGAGAAGACCCACATCAAGGCATATCATAATTAAAATGTCAAAAGTTTAAGATAAAGGGAGAATTTTAAAGGTAGCAAGAGAAATAAGTGTCACATACAAGGGAAACCCTCATAAAGCTATCAGCAGATTTTCAGCAGAAATGTTTCAGGCCCAGAGGGAATGACATATTTTTCATGAGATAAAAGGAAAAATCTACAACCTAGGATACTCTTCCCAGCAAGCCTAACCCACAATTGAAGGAGAAACAAAGAATTCTTCAGCAAGCAAAAACTAAGAGTTCATCATTACTAAACTGAACTTACAAGAAATGATAAAATGTCTTCCACAAGTGAAAAAGAAAAGGCTACAATAAGAAGTAAGAAAACATAGGAAGGGAAAGAAATCTCATCAGCAAAGGCAAATATATAATAAAAGCAGCAGATCAACTGCTTAAAAAAGCAAGTATGAGGATAAGAGACAAAAAATGTAAAATTAGTTGAAAGTATATTAAACAGTTAAAGGATAGGCATGAAGATCTAAAATACAACATAGAAATCTAGACTGTGTGGGGAAGTAAAAATGTAGAGTTTTAAAATGTGTTTGATTTCAACTTTGATTTCATCATAGACCCTCTTGTTTTTTAATCTCCATGCTTTCTTTTTTTTCTCCTTTGTTTCTCTGTAGTTGATTTCTAGTTTCATGGCATTGTGGTCAGTAAATATGCTAGGGATAATTACTACCTTCTTAAAATTGTTCAGTTTTCTTTTGTGCTCAATTACATGATCAATCCTAGAAAATGCTCCATGTGCACTTGAAAAGAATTATATCCTATATTTGGGAGAGTGTAATGCTCTGAAAATATCCATCAAATATAATTTTTCTATTGTATTATTTAATTTCTCAGTTGCCTTACTTATTATCTGTCTGGAAGATCTGTTTAGTGATGTTAATGAGGTGTTAAAATCCCCACAGTGCTTGTATTCCCATAAATATCTCCCTTTAACTCTGTTAGTAGTTGTTTTCTGTACTAGGTGCTCCTGTATCGGGTGCATATATATTAATGAGTGTAATATCTTAATTTTTTAAATTTTTTATTGATTTAAAACTATTTTACAATGTTGTACCACATTCCAGTGTAAAGCACAATTTTTCAGTTATACATGAACATGTGTGTATTCATTGTCACATTTTTTTCTCTGTGAGCTCTGACAACATATTGTATATATTGCACTGTGCTATAGAGTATAATCTTATTTATCTATTCTACATTTTGAAATACCAGTCTATCCCTTTCCATCCCCCCCTTGGCAACCAAAAGTTTGTATTCTATGTCTGTGAGTCTATTTCTGTTTTGTATTTATGCTTTGTTTGTTTGTTTGTTTGTTTTAGATTTCACATATGAGCGATCACATATGTTTTTTTTCTTTCTCTTTCTGGCTTACTTCACTTAGAATGACATTTTCCAGGGACATCCATGTAGCTGCAAATGGTGTTATGTTGTTGGTTTTTATGGCTAAGTAGTATTCCATTGTATAGCTATACCACATCTTGTTTATCCAGTCATCTGTTGATGGACAAGCTGTTTCCATGTCTCGGCTATTGTAAATAATGATGCTATGAACAGTGAGGTGCACATGTCATCCTGAAGTAGGGTCCCTTCTGGATATATGCCCAGAAGTGGGAATCCTGGGTCATATGGTAAGTCTATTCCTAGTCTTTTGAGGAATTTCCAAATTGTTTTCCACAGTGGCTGCACCAAACTGCATTCCTGGCAGCAGTGAAGGAGGTAACCTTTTCTCCACAGCCTCTCCAGCATTTGTCATTTGTGGATTTTTGAATCATGGCCATTCTGACTGGTGTGAGGTGATACCTCATTGTAGTTCTGATTTGCATTTCTCTGATAATTAGTGATATTGAGCATTTTTTTCATGCGTCTATTGATCATTTGTATGTCTTCCTTGGAGAATTCCTTGTTTAGGTCTTCTGCTCATTTTTGAATTATGTTGTTTCTCTTTTTCTTATTAAGTCATATGAGCCACTTGTATATTCTGGACATCAGGCCTCTGTGGGTTTCATTTGCAAACATTTTCTCCCATTCCGTAGGTTGTCTTTTTGTTTTACTTATGGTTTCCTTTGCTGTGCAGAAGCTTGTAAGTTTCATTGAGTCCCATTTGTTTATTCTTGCTTTTATTTCTATTGCTTCATTAGCCTGTTCTAGGAGAACATTTTTGATATGTATGTCAGATAATGTTTTGCTTATAAATTCCTCTAGTGGGTTTATTGTATGTTGTCTTATGTTTAAGACTTTGATCCATTTTGTGTTGATTTTTGTATATGGTGTAAGGGAGTGTTCTAGCTTCATTGTTTTACATGCTTCTGTCCAGTTTTCCCAACACCATTTGCTGAAGAGACTGTCTTTATTCCATTGTATATTCTTGCCTCCTTTGTCAAAGATTACTTGAGCAAAAGTTTGTGGGTTCATTTCTGGGCTCTCCACTTTGTTCCATTGGTCTACTTTTGTGTTTTTGAATCAATACCATGTTGTCTTGATGACTGTAGCTTTATAGTATTGTCTGAAGTCTGGGATAATTATTCCTCCAAACTTTTTCTTTCTCTTCAGTAATTATTTGGTAATTCTAGTTCTTTGACGGTTCCATATACATTTTGTTATGATTTGTTCTAGTTCTGTGAAATATGCCCTGGGTAATTTGATAGGGATTGTGTTAAATCTGTAGATTGCCTTGGGCAGTGTGACCATTTTAACAATATTGATTCTTCCAATCCAAGAGCATGGGATATCTTTCCATTTTTTAAAGTCTTCTTTAATTTCCTTCATCAATGGTTTATAGTTTTCTGTGTATAATTATTTCACCTTCTTGGTTAGAATTATTCCTGGGAATTTTATTACTTTGGGTGCTATTTCAAAGGGGATTGTTTCTTTACTTTATTCTTCTGTTGATTCATTGTTGGTGTAAAGAATTTCAAGTTATTTTTGAACATTAATCTTGTAACCTGCTACCTTACTGAATTCTTCAATCAACTCTAGTAGCTTTTGTGTGTACCTTTTAGGGTTTTCTATTTATAGAAATATGTCGTCAGCATATAGTGACAATTTTACCTCTTCTTTTCCAATTTGGATCCTATTTCTTTCACTCTCTTGCCTGATTCTTATGGTTAGGACTTCCAGGACAATGTTGAATAGGTTTGGTGATAGTGGGCAGCCTTGTCTTGTCCCAGATTTTAGTGGGAAGCTTTTGAGTTTTTCACCTTTGAGTACTATGCTGGCTATATGTTTGTCATATATAGCTTTTATTATGTTGAGATGTTTCCTCTATACCCACTATGGTGAGAGTTTTTATTATCAGTGAGTATTAAACTTTGTCAAATGCTTTTCCTTTTTTTTTTACATTTTTTATTGATTCATAATCATTTTACAGTGTTGTGTCAAATTCCAGTGTTCAGCATGTTCCGCACAATTTTTCAGTCATTCATGGACATATACACACTCATTGTCACATTTTTTTCTCTGTGATTTATCATAACATTTTGTGTATATTTCCCTGTGCTATACAGTGTAATCTTGTTTATCTATTCTACAATTTTGAAATCCCAGTCTATCCCTTCCCACCCTCTACCCCACCCCCCGTAACCACAAGTCTGTATTCTCTGTCCATGAGTCTATTTCTGTCCTGTATTTATGCTTTGTTTTTGTTTCTTTTTGTT
Source organism: Vicugna pacos (assembly GCF_048564905.1). NCBI lineage: Eukaryota > Metazoa > Chordata > Mammalia > Artiodactyla > Camelidae > Vicugna > Vicugna pacos. The sequence continues at coordinate 30,694,979 of NC_133002.1, forward strand.
TTTTAGATTCCACATATGAGCGATCTCATATGGTATTTTTCTTTCTCTTTCTGGCTTACTTCACTTAGAATGACATTCTCTAGGATCATCCATGTTGCTGCAAATGGCATTATGTTGTCGGTTTTTATGGCTGAGTAGTATTCCATTGTATAAATATACCACATCTTCTTTATCCAGTCACCGGTTGATGGACATTTAGGCTGTTTCCATGTTTTGGCTATTGTAAATAGTGCTGCTATGAACACTGGGGTGCAGGTGCCATCCTGAATTAGATTTCCTTCTGGGTACAAGCACAGGAGTGGGATTCCTGGGTCATATGGTAAGTCTATTCCTAGTCTTTTGAGGAACCTCCACACTGTTTTCCATAGTGGCTGCACCAAACTGAATTCCCACCAGCAGTGTAGGAGGGTTCCCCTTTATCCACAGCCTCTCCAGCATTTGTCATTTTTGGATTTTTGAATGACGGCCATTCTGACTGGTGTGAGGTGATACCTCATTGTAGTTTTGATTTGCATTTCTCTGATAATTAGTGATATTGAGCATTTTTTCACGTGCTTTTTGATCATTTCTATGTCTTCCTTGGAGAGTTGCTTGTTTAGGTCTTCTGCCCATTTTTGGATTGGGTTGTTTATTTTTTTCTTATTGAGTCGTATGAGCTGCTTATATATTTTGGAGATTAAGTCTTTGTCGGTTTCATTTGCAAAAATTTTCTCCCATTCCGTAGGTTTTCTTCTTGTTTATTTCTGGTTTCCTTTGCTCTGCAGAAGCTTGTAAGTTTAATTAGGTCCCATTTGTTTATTCTTGCTTTTATTTCTTCTAGGAGAAAATTTTTGAAATGTATGTCAGATAATGTTTTGCCTATGTTTTCCTCTAGGAGGTTTATTGTATCTTGTCTTATGTTTAAGTCTTTAATCCATTTTGAGTTGATTTCTGTATATGGTGTCAGGGTGTGTTCTAGCTTCATTGTTTTACATGTTGCTGTCCAGTTTTCCCAACACCATTTGCTGAAGAGACTGTCTTTATTCCATTCTATATTCTTGCCTCCTTTGTCGAAGATGAGTTGACCAAAAGTTTGTCGGTTCATTTCTGGGCTCTCTATTCTGTTCCATTGGTCCATATGTCTGTTTTTGTACCAATACCATGCTGTCTTGATGACTGTAGCTCTATAGTATTGTCTGAAGTTTGGGAGAGTTATTCCTCCATCCTCTTTCTTTCTCTTCAGTAATGCTTTAGCAATTCTAGGTCTTTGATTGTTCCATATAAATTTTATTATGATTTGTCCTAGTTCTGTGAAATATGTCCTGGGTAATTGGATAGGGATTGCATTAAATCTGTAGATTGCCTTGGGTAGTGTGACCATTTTAACAATATAGATTCTTCCAATCCAAGAGCATGGAATATCTTTCCATTTTTTAAAGTCTTCTTTAATTTCCTTCATCAATGGTTTATAGCTTTCTGTGTATAATTCTTTCGCCTCCTTGGTTAGATTTATTCCCAGATGTTTTATAACTTTGGGTGTTATTTTAAAGGGGATTGTTTCTTTACTTTCTTTTTCTGTTGATTTATCGTTAGTGTAAAGAAAGGCAACTGATTTTTGAACATTAATTTTGTAACCTGCTACCTTGCTGAATTCTTCGATCAACTCTAGCAGCTTTTTTGTGGACCTTTTGGGGTTTTCTATATATAGTAACATGTCGTCAGCATATAATGACACTTTTACCTTTTCTTTTCCAATTTGGATCCCTTTTATTTCTTTCTCTTGCCTGATTGCTGTGGCTAGGACTTCCAGGACTATATTGAATAGGAGTGGTGATAGTGGGCATCCTTGTCTTGTCCCAGATTTTAATGGGAAGCTTTTGAGTTTTTCACCGTTGAGAACTATGCTGGCTATAGGTTTGTCATATATAGCTTTTATTATGTTGAGATATGTTCCCTCTATACCCACTTTGGCGAGAGTTTTTATCATAAATGGGTGTTGAATTTTATCAAATGCTTTTTCTGCATCGATTGACATGATCATGTGGTTTTTGTCCTTTCTCTTGTTGATGTGATGTATTACATTGATTGATTTGCGTATGTTGAACCAGCCTTGTGTCCCTGGGATGAACCCCACTTGGTCATGATGTATAATCTTTTTTATGTGTTGTTGAATTCTATTTGCTAAAATTTTGGTGAGGATTTTGGCGTCTATGTTCATCAGTGATATTGGCCTATAATTCTCTTTTTTTGTAGTGTCTTTGCCTGGTTTTGGTATCAGGGTGATGGTGGCTTCATAGAATGAGTTTGGGAGTATTCCCTCCTTTTCAATCGTCTGGAAGAGTTTGAGAAGAACTGGTATGAGTTCTTCTTTGTATGTTTGGTAGAATTCCCCAGTGAAGCCATCCGGTCCTGGACTTTTATTTGTAGGGAGGTTTTTAATTGCTATTTCTATTTCCTTTCTAGTGATCGGATTGTTCAAGTGTTCAATTTCTTCTTGATTCAGTTTTGGTGGACAGTATGTTTCCAGAAACTTGTCCATCTCCTCTAGGTTATCCAGTTTTGTTCCATATAGTTTTTCATAATATTCTGGAATGATATTCTGTATTTCTATTTTGTTTGTTGTAATTTCTCCATTTTCCTTTCTTATTTTGCTAATTTGTGCTCTCTCTTTTTTCTTCTTTGTGAGTTTGGCCAGAGGTTTGTCGATTTTATTTACTTTTTCAAAAAAACAGCTTTTGGTTTGGTTGATTTTTTCTATGGTCTTGTTAATCTCTATTGTATTTAATTCCTCTCTGATCTTTATTATTTCCTTCCTTCTGCTGCTTTTTGGGGCTTTTTGTTCTTCTTTTTCTAATTGATTCAGGTGGTGGGTTAACTTGTTTATTTGAGATTGTTCTTCTTTTTTGAGGAAGGCCTGTATCGCTATAAACTTCCATCTTAGCACTGCCTTTGCTGTGTCCCATAGGTTTTGAGTGGTTGTGCTTTCATTATCATTTGTCTCAAGGTATTTTTTAATTTCAGCTTTGATTTCCTCATTGATCCATTGTTTTTTCAATAACATATTGTTTAATCTCCATGCTTTCCTTTTTTTCTCCTTTGTTTCTCTGTTGTTGATTTCCAGTTTCATGGCATTGTGGTCAGTAAAGATGCTTGAGATAATTTCTATCTTCTTAAATTTGTTGAGGTTTCTTTTGTGTCCAAGAACATGATCGATCCTGGAAAATGTTCCATGTGCACTTGAAAAGAATGTATATTCTATTTTTTGGGGGTGTAATGCTCTGAAACTATCCACCAAATCTAGTTTTTCTATTGTAGTATTTAATTTCTCTGTTGCCTTGTTTATTTTCTATCTGGAAGATCTGTCTAGTGATGTTAATGCAGTGTCAAAATCTCCAACTATGATTGTATTCCCATCAATATCGCCCTTTATCTCTGTTAGTAATTCTTGTATGTACTTAGGTGTTCCTATATTGGATGCATATATATTAATGAGTGTAATGTCTTCATATTGTATCACTCCTTTAATCATTATAAAATGTCCCTCTTTATCTTTCTTTATGGCCTTTGTTTTAAAGTCTATTTTGTCTGAAATCAGTACTGCAACACCTGCTTTTTTGGCTTTTTCATTTGCATGGAATATCCTTTTCCATCCTTTCACTCTCAATCTATATGTGTCCTTCTCCCTAAAGTGGGTCTCTTGTATGCAGCATATTGAAGGTTCTTGCTTTATTATCCACTCTGCCACTCTATGTCTTTTGACTGGAGCATTTAGTCCATTAACGTTTACAGTAATTAATGATAGATGTGTGTTTATTGCCATTTTGAACTTATCTTTGCAGTTGAATTGGTATATCCTCTTTGTTCCTTTCTTCTTCCTTTTGTGGTTTTGTAATTTTCCTTTGTATTATCATGGATTTTATTTAATTTTTGTGACTCCCTTGTAAATTTTTGACTTGTGGTTACCCTTTTTTGTAAATCTATTAACTTATACCCGTTTTTATTAAACTGATAATAACATGATCTCAAACCCATCCTACTGTTAAAAAAATTTAAAAAAAGAAAGAAAGAAAAAATTCTATATTTCCCTGCCTCCCTCTCCCACTCTCAGTGATTTGTATGTCTTCTTTTATAATTTCGTCTTTTCTTTATTTGTAATTCATGAGTTATCACCTTTCCAGTTGTACGTTTCTCATTTCTGTGGCATCCTGCTGCTTTTCTATTTAGAATAGTCCTTTCAATATTTCTTTTAGCATGGGTTTAGTGTTGCCAAACTCTTGCAGGTTTTTTTTGTCTGTGAAACTCTTTATTTCTCCTTCTATCCTAAAGGATAGCCTTGCTGGATAAAGTATTCTAGGCTGCATCTTTTTTTTCATTCAGGGCTTTGAATATATCTTGTCACTCCCTTCTGGCCTGTAGTGTTTGTGTAGAGAAATCAGCTGAGAGCCTTATGCGGGTTCCCTTGTAGTTCACTCTTTGCTTTTCTCTTGCTGCCTTTAGAATCATTTCTTTATCCTTACTCTGGCCATCTTGATTATGATATGTCTTGGTGTGGGTCTATTTCGGTTCTTCCTGTTTGGGACCCTCTGAGCTTCCTGTACTTGGATATCTGATTCCTTCTTTAAGTTTGGGAAGTTTTCAGTCATGATTTCTTCAAAAACCTTTTCAATCCCCTTTGATCCTTCTTCCCCTTCTGGGACCCCTATTATGCAAAGATTGGGACGCTTTATATTATCCCATAGGTCCCTTATGCTATTATCATTATTTTTTATTTGCTTATCTTGTAGTTCTTCTGAATGGGTGCTTTCTGTTGCCCTGTCTTCTAGATCACTAATTCATTCCTCTGCATTAACTAGTCGGCTTTGCACAGCTGTTAGATCATTCCTCATCTCTGTCAATGAGTTTTCCCATTTTGCTTGGCTCTTCTTTATAGCTTCAATTTCATTTTTGACATATTTTATTTCTCTAAGCATTATCTCTTTTAATTCCTTCAGCAATTTGATCACTCCTTTTTTGAAATCTTCATCTAGTAGGCTATCGATGTCTATTTCATTGAGCTTTCTTTCAGGGGATTCCTCTTGTTCTTTTAATTGGGAAAGGTTTCTCTGCTTCTTCATCTTGCTCATACCTCTCTGGCACTGTGGTTTATGGAGTATCAGTTGTCTATTTTGGATCTTAAGGATTTTATCTATCTAATGCCTATTTAGGAATAGAACTTAGAAAAGAAAAAAGAAAAAAAAAGAAAAATGAAGAGAGAGAGAGAAAGATTTTTAAAAGAAGGGAGAAAGAGTGTTTGATAACAATGTATAATGAATAATAGAAGAGCGGGTTGAAGCAGAGTATTAATCGGGTGGAGACGTCCTTTTAAAACCTTTAAAAAAAAAGAAGGTGGGGAGATGAATATATGTGTTTGAAGCCTGTGTCTAATCAATAACAGGACATCAAAACCCAAGAGAAATAGAAATGAATTAAGAAGTAAAAATTAAGAGAGTAATTGAAAATAGAACAGGTAAAAACAGATTAAAAATGAAACAAAACAAAAACAAAAACAAAAACAAAAAAACAAAAAAACAAACAAGCAAAAAAATAAAGGGGGGGTTGTAGGTGTTCTCCTGGAGTGTGTGTGCTTTTAATGTGATGTCCTTCTGTCTTCATCCTGTTTTGGAAGCTCAGCTTGTTTTCATAGGCCCTCCGTTGGCGCCCTCTTCTGTGCTGCTCCCAGCACCTGTCGGCAAGCAGATCGCGCCTCCTCCTAACACGGGGTCAGATGCAGCTCTCCTCTGCTGCGGGCGGGCGGGTCACTGCCCCTCCGGATGCCTCAGTCAGATGTTGCAGAATGGCCAGGCAGGAGGGCGGGTCGTCCCCTTTCCCAGCACCTCGGTCAGGGGTTGTGTTCCTGCCCGACAGGCGGGGGGCCGCTCTCCCCCTGCCTGCGCCACTGATCAAATGCTTTTTCTGCATCTTTTGAGATGATCATGTGGTTTCTGTCCTTTCTCTTGTTGATGTGATTTATTACATTGATTGATTTGCATATGTTGAACCAGCCTTCTGTCCCTGGGATGAACCCCACTTGGTCATGGTGTATAATATTTTTTATGTGCTATTAGATTCTATTTGCTAATATTTTGGTGAGGCTTTTGGCGTCTATGTTCATCGGTGATATTGGCCTATAATCCTCCCTTTTGGTGGTGTCTTTCCCTGGTTTTGGTATCAGGGTGATGGTGGCTTCATAAAATGTATTTGGGAGTATTCCCTCGTTTTCAAACTTCTGGAAGAGTTTGAGAGGGACTGGTATGAGTTCTTCTTTGTATGTTTTGTAAAATCCCCTGGTGAAGCCATCCAGTCATGTACTTTATTTGTAGGGAGTTTTTTTTATTGCTATTCCAATTTCACTTTTAATGATCGGTTTGTTCAAGTGGTCAAATTTTTCCTTGATTCAGTCTTGGTGGACAATTTCTATCCAGAAACTTGTCCATCACCTCCAGCTTATCCAGTTTGGTTTGGTATAGTTTTTCATAATATTCTGGTATGATATTCTGTATTTCTATTTTATTTATTGTAATTTCTCCATTTTCTTTCTTATTTTGATAATTTGTGCTCTCTCTTTTTTCTTCTTTGTGAGTTTGGCCAGAGGATTGTCAATTTTATTTACTTTTTCAAAAATCTGCTTTTGGTTTGATTGACTTTTTGCATGGTTTTCTTAATCTCCATTTAATTTATTTCCCCCCTAATCTTTATAATTCCCTTCCTTCTGCTGCCTATTGGGATTTTTGCTATTCTTTTTCTAGTTCATTCAGCTGGTGGGTTAAATTGTTTATTTGAGATTGTTCTTCTTTTTTAAGGAAGGCCTGTATGACTATAAACTTCCCTCTTAGCACTGACTTTGCTGTGTCTCATACATTTTTTGTGATTGTGCTTTCATTGTCATTTGTCTCAAGGTATTTTTAAGTTCAGCTTTGATTTCCTCATTGACCCATTGGTTTTTTAATAACATATTGTTTAATCTCCATATTTTCCTTTTTTTCTCCTTTGTTTCTCTCTTGTTGATTTCTAGTTTCGTGGCATTGTCTTCAGTAAAGATGCTTGAGATAATTTCTATTTTCTTAAAATTGCAGAGGTTTATTTTGTGCCCAAATACATGGTCAATCCTAGAAAATGTTCCATGTACACTTGAAAAGAATATACATCCTAATTTTGAGGGGTGCAATGCTCTGAAACTATTTACCAAATCTCATTTTTCTATTGTATTATTTAATTTCTCTATTGCTGTATTTATTTACTATCTGGAATATCTGTGTAGTGATGTTAATGTGGCATTAAAATCTCCAACTATGATTCTATTCCAAACAAAACCCCCTTTGTCTCTGTTAGTAACTGTTCTATGTACTTATATGATCCTATGTTGTGTGCATATATATTAACGAGTGTAATATCCTCATTATCTATCACTTCTTTAATGATTATAAAATGTCCTTCACCTTTCTTTATGGATTTTGTTTTAAAGTCTATTTTGTCTGAAATCAGTATTACAACACCTACATTTTTCGCTTTTCCATTTGCATGGAATATCTTTTTCATCCTTTCACTCTCAATCTATAAGTGTCCTTCTCCATAATGTGGGTCTTGTGTATGCAGCATATTGAGAGTTCTTGCTTTATTATCCAGTCTGCCTCTCTGTGTCTTTTGACTGGAGCATTTAGTCCATTAACACTTACAGTAATTAATAATAGATGTGTGTTTATTGCCATTTTGAACCTATTATTGCCTTTCACTTGATGTTTCATCTTTGTTCCTTTCTTCTTCCTTTTGTGGTTTGGTAATTTTCTTTTGTATTATCATGGATTTTGTTTAATTTTTGTGACTCCCTTGTAAGTTTTTGGCTTGTGGTTACCCTTTTTTGAAAATCTATTAGCCCATTACTATAACTGTTTTTTATTAAACTGTTGGTAACATGATCTCATACCCATCCTACTGAGAACAAAAAATTAAAAAACAAAGAAAAAATTATATTGTCCTGCTTCCTTCTCCCAATCTCATTGATTTGTATGTCTTCTTTTATAATTTCATGTTTATTTTATTTGTAATTCATGAGTTATCACCTTTCCAGTTGTGAGTGTTTCATTTCTGTAGTATCCTGCTACTTTTGTATTTAGAGTAGAACTTTCAATATTACTTTTAGCTTAGGTTTAGTGTTGCTAAACTCTTGTAGCTTTATCTTGTCTGTGAAATTATTTATGTCTCCTTCTAGCCTTGCTGGATAAAGTATCCTAGGCTGCATCTTTTTTTCATTCAGGACTTTGAATATATCTTGCCACTACCTACTTGCCTGTAGGGTTTGTGTCAAAAATCATCTGAGAGCTTTATGGGGGTTCTCTTGAAATTTACTCTTTGCTTTTCTCTTGCTGCCGTTAGAATCATTTCTTTATCCTTGACCCTGGCCATCTTGATTATATGTGTTGCTGTGGGTCTATTTGGGTTCTTCCTGTTTGGGACACTCTGAGCTTCTTGTACTTGGATATTTGTTTCCTTCATTTATGTTTGGAACTTTTCAGTCATGATTTCTTCAAAAACCTTTTCAATCCCCTTTGATTTTTCTTCCCTTCTTTTTTTTAACATTTTTATTGATTTATAATCATTTCACAATGTTGTGTCAAATTCCAGTGTTCAGCACAATTTTTCAGTCATTCATGGACATATACACACTCATTGTCACATTTTTTTCTCTGTGAGTTATCATAACATTTTGTGTATATTTCCCTGTGCTATACAGGGTAATCTTGTTTATCTACTTTACACTTTTGAAATCCCAGTCTAACCCTTCCAACCCTCCACTCCCCTGGCAACCGCAAGTCTGTATTCTCTGTCTGTGAGTCAATTTCTCTCCTGTATTTATGCTTTGTTTTTGTTTGTTTGTTTGTTTTTGTTTTTGTTTTTTACATTCCACATATGAGCAATCTCATATGGTATTTTTCCTTCACTTTCTGGCTTACTTCACTTAGAACGAGATTCCCCAGGGGCATTTATGTTGCTGCAAATGGCATTATGTTGTCAGTTTTTAAGGCTGAGTAGTATTCCATTGTATAAATATACAACATCTTCTTTATCCAGTCACCTGTTGATGGACAATTAGGTTGTTTCCATGTTTTGGCTATTGTAAATAGTGCTGCTATGAACATTGGGGTGCAGGGGTCATCCTGGAGTAGATTTCCTTCTGGATACAAGCTGAGGAGTTGGACTCCTGGGTCATATGGTAAGTCTATTCCTAGTCTTTTGAGGAATCTCCACACTGTTTTCCATAGTGGCTGCACCAAACTGCATTTCCACGAGCAGTGTAGGAGGGTTCCCCTTTCTCCACAGCCTCTCAAGCATTTGCCATTTGTGGATTTTTGAATGACGGCCATTCTGACTGGTGTGAGGTGATACCTCATTGTAGTTTTGATTTGCATTACTCTGATAATTAGTGATATTGAGCATTTTTTCATGTGCTTTTTGATCATTTGTATGTCTTCCTTGGAGAATTGCTTGTTTAGGTCTTCTGCCCATATTTGGATTGGGTTTTTTTTTTCTTATTGTATCATATGAGCTGCTTATATATTTTGGAGATCAAGCCTTTGTCGGTTTCACTTGCAAAAATTTTCTCCCATTCCGTAGGTTTTCTTCTTGTTTATTTCTGGTTTCCTTTGCTCTGCAGAAGCTTGTAAGTTTAATTAGGTCCCATTTGTTTATTCTTGCTTTTATTTCTTCTAGGAGAAAATTTATGAAATGTATGTCACATAATGTTTTGCCTATATTTTCCTCTAGGAGGTTTATTGTGTCTGGATTATGTTTAAGTCTTTAATCCATTTTGAGTTGATTTTTGTATATGGTGTAAGGGTGTGTTCTAGCTTCATTGTTTTACATGCTGCTGTCCAGTTTTCCCAACACCATTTGCTGAAGAGACTGTCTTTATTCCATTGTATATTCTTGCCTCCTTTGTCGAAGATGAGTTGACCAAACGTTTCTGGGTTCATTTCTGGGCTCTCTATTCTGTTCCATTGGTCCATATGTCTATTTTGGTACCAATACCATGCTGTCTTGAGGACTGTAGCTCTATAGTATTTCTTGAAGTCTGGGAGAGTTACTCCTCCAGCCTCTTCCTTTCTCTTCAGTAATGCTTTGGCAATTCTAGGTCTTTGATGGTTCCATAATTTTTATTATGATTTGTTCTAGTTCTGTGAAATATGTCCTGGGTAATTGGATAGGGATTGCATTAAATCTGTAGATTGCCTTGGGCAGTGTGACCATTTTAACAATATTGATTCTTCCAATCCAACAGCATGGAATATCTTTCCATTTTTTAAAGTCTTCTTTAATTTCCTTCATCAATGGTTCATAGTTTTCTGTGTATAATACTTTCACCTCCTTGGTTAGATTTATTCCCGGGTATTTTATTAGCCTGGGTGCTATTTTAAAGGGGATTGTTTCTTTACTTTCTTTTTCTGTTGATTTATCATCAGTGTAAAGAAATGCAACTGATTTTTGAACATTAATTTTGTATCCTGCTACTTTACTGAATTCTTCAATCAGCTCTAGTAGCTTTTGTGTGGACCTTTTAGGGTTTTCTATATATAGTAACATGTCATCAGCATATAATGACACTTTTACCTCTTCTTTTCCAATTCGGATCCCTTTTGTTTCTTTCTCTTGCCTGACTGCTCTGGCTAGGACTTCCAGGGCTATGTTGTATAGGAGTGGTTATAGTGAACATCCTTGTCTTGTCCCAGATTTTAGTGGGAAACTTTTGAGAATATTTTCCCTCTATACCCACTTTGGTGAGAGTTTTTATCATAAATGGGTGTTGAATTTTATCAAATGCTTTTTCTGCATCGATTGACATGATCATGTGGTTTTTGTCCTTTCTGTTGTTGATGTGATGTATTACATTGATTAATTTACATATGTTGAACCAGCCTTGTGTCCCTGGGATGAACCCCACTTGGTCATGATGTATAATCTTTTTTATGTGTTGTTGGATTCTATTTGCTAAAATTTTGGTGAGGATTTTGTCATCTATGTTCATCAGTGATATTGGCCTATAATTCCCTTTTTTTGTAGTGTCTTTGCCTGGTTTTGGTATCAGGGTGATGGTGGCTTCATAGAATGAGTTTGGGAGTATTCCCTCCTTTTCAATCATCTGGAAGAATTTGAGAAGGACTGGTATGAGTTCTTTGTATGTTCGGTGGAATTCCCTGGTGAAGCCATCCGGTCCTGCACTTTTATTTGTAGAGATGTTTTTAATTGCTATTTCTATTTCCTTTCTAGTGATCGGATTGTTCAAGTGTTCAGTTTCTTCTTGATTCAGTTTTGGTGGACAGTATGTTTCCAGAAACTTGTCCATCTCCTCTAGGTTATCCAGTTTGTTTCCATATATTTGTTCATAATATTCTCATATGATATTCTGTATCTATTTTGTTTGTTGTAATTTCTCCATTTTCCTTTCTTATTTTGCTAATTTGTGCTCTCTCTTTTTTCTTCTTTGTGAGTTTGGCCAGAGATTTGTCGATTTTATTTCCTTTTCCAAAAACCAGCTTTTGGTTTGGTTGATTTTTTCTATGGTCTTGTTAATCTCTATTGTATTTAATTCCTCTCTGATCTTTATTATTTCCTTCCTTCTGCTGCTTTTTGGGGCTTTTTTTTCTTCTTTTTCTAATTGATTCAGGTGGTGGGTTAACTTTTTTATTTGAGAATTTTCTTCTTTTTTGAGGAAGGCCTATATCGGTATACACTTCCCTCTTAGCACTGCCTTTGCTGTGTCTCATAGGTTTTGAGTGGTTGTGCTTTGATTATTGTTTGTCTCAAGGTATTTTTTAATTTCAGCTTTGATTTCCTCATTGATCCATTGTTTTTTAAGAACATATTGTTTAATCTCCATGCTTTTCTTTTTTTCTCCTTTGTTTCTCGGTTGTTGATTCCCAGTTTCATGGCATTGTGGTCAGTAAAGATGCTTGAGATAATTTCTATCTTCTTAAAATTATTGAGATTTCTTTTGTCCCCAAGTACATGATCGATCCTGGAAAATGTTCCATGTGCACTTGAAAAGGATGTATATTCTATATTTTGGGTGTGTAATGCTCTGAAACTATCCACCAAATCTAGTTTTTCTATTGTAGTATTTAATTTCTCTGTTGCCTTGTTTATTTTCTATCTGGAAGATCTGTCTAGTGATGTTAATGCAGTGTTAAAATCTCCAACTATGATTGTATTCCCATCAATATCGCCCTTTATCTCTGTTAGTAATTCTTGTATATACTTAGGTGCTCCTATATTGGGTGCATATATATTAACGAGTGTAATATCTTCATCTTGTATCACTCCTTTAATCATTATAAAATGTCCTTCTTTATCTTTCTTTATGGCCTTTGTTTTAAAATCTATTTTGTCTGAAATCAGTACTGCAACACCTGCTTTTTTGGCTTTTTCATTTGCATGGAATATCCTTTTCCATCCTTTCACTCTCAATCTATATGTGTCCTTCTCCCTAAAGTGGGTCTCTTGTATGCAGCATATTGAAGGTTCTCGCTTTATTATCCAGTCTGCCACCCTATGTCTTTTGACTGCAGCATTTAGTCCATTAACGTTTACAGTAATTAATGATAGATGTGTGTTTATTGCCATTTTGAACTTATTTTTGCAGTTGATTTGATATTTCCTCTTTGTTCCTTTCTTCTTCCTAAGCAGTCCAAATGTCCATCAACAGATGACTGGATAAAAAAGATGTGGTATATTTATACATTGGAATGCCACTCAACCATAAAAACTGACAACATAATGCCATTTGCAGCAACATGGATACTCCTAGAGAATGTCCTTCTAAGTGATGTAAGCCAGAAAGAGAATGAAAAATACCATATGAGGTCGCTCATATGTGGAATCTTAAAAAAAAAAAGCATAAATACAACACAGATACAGACTCATATACATAGAATACAAACTTGTGGTTGCCAAGGGGCCAGGGTGGGAAGGGATAGACTGGGATTTCAAAATGTAGAATAGATGAACAAGATTGCACTGTATAGCACAGGGAAATATATACAAGATCTTATAGTAGCTCAGAGAAAAAATGTGACAATTAATATATATATGTTCATGTATAACTGAAAAATTGTGGTCTACACTGGAATTTGACACAACATTGTAAAATAATTATAAATCAATACAAAATGTTAAAAAAGAGAATATGTTTGAACTTAAATGACTGTCAGTTTAAAACGAGTATATATACAGTCAAAAATATGAAATAAAAAGCCTAAAACAGATACACAAAAAATAAAGAGAAATTAACACTTTCTCTAAACTAACACTAAATAAAACAAACTTCAAGTACAGAGACTAAAAGAAGAAATTAACAGAGAAGACCAACAAAAATAACAAGAACACAAGTAACAAAATGACAATAAGCACATACCTATCAATATTTACTTTAAATGTCCATGGAATAAATGCTCTAAGTAAAAGACCCATGTGAAATACAGATGACTGAAGAAAGAAACAAAATTCCATGTGAAGGACCAAGATAGCAGAACTCATAGTTCATCCTTCCCACAAGTAAACCAAGACTGACATCCACAGACCCACTCATCCAATCAGAACTCCTGAACTTTGACAGAACATGAACTTCTTCAAAAGGCAAAATACACTGCTAATCTGGTAGGAGAAAAGGAAAAAAGAAGGAAGAAAAGGAAGATAGTATGGGACTGTTCTGGAAGGAGAGGGAAAGGAGGATTAATGCTCATTCACTTGGTCTCTCTGTCTCCAACAGAGAGGTCAGTGGGACAGAGGGGAACTTCTGAGGCTTTGATCTGTACAGAATAGACTTTAACTGATAGGACTAAATTAAATAGGCACAAAGGGTCCCTGCAATCCCCAGCCCTAGATGCCAACCAGAAGGTGTGGGATGGGACCGATTGCCCAAGCCAGGAGGAAAATTCGGGCCCATTCTACAGAGGCAAACTCAGGGGACTGCAGTGTGCTGTGTGCCATGGCTGAGAGGGTATACAGATCAGAACAACCTGAATTCCCATAAAATATGAAGAAAAAAGCAAAATAACACTGCTGGTGTGCCCTGGAGGGAGGGGTGCCATAACCTTTGTCTCTGCAGACCTGAGGCACCATTACTGGTGCCATCTTGGGATAAGGGAGGTGGGGCTCAATCAAGGCCACTGTATCCTCCAGTGTGCAGTCCCCCAGTGGAGGCAGGTTTGAAACCTGAATCCATACTTAGGGGCTCCACAACCTCAAAGGCTGGGCTGAGATTAGTTCATAGCCCAGGCAGATAGAAAATTTCTGCCCTCGTGCCTCTGTGAATTTGTGCCTCTAATACCAACATAAAAGACTGCCTACAGACCACGGATCCAACACAGAGCAGGGAGCTACACTGAGCTGGGGAGTGACCCACCCATCTACCATACACTAGTGCAGCACTGAGACACAGCACTGGGAGGAGGCACAACCTGCCTACCAACTAGCACTTGAAGCAGTAAATAACAGGAGCATGACCAGAGGGCCTCTGGAACCAGTGAGAGGAGTTCATGCATCAGGGTGAAGACAGGATCAATGGAAACCACAAAAAAACGGAGGCCCCATTCAATAGCTATGGTAGGCTCTGGCTACTGGATCATGGCCATATCCCCAAAGAAAGGAAAAACAGACAAAAGGCACTGAAGGAAGACTTGATATCCAAATATATGTAAGTGGGATCTCTTGACAAAATTATTAACAGTGCACTGTCTCCACATGAACACAACCACTTTTTCTTTTATTATTTTGCATTTTTAAATTTTTCTTTTTAATTGTTTGTTTCTATTTTTTAAAATCCCTTTTAAAATTTTCTTTTGAAATAATTTTATTATTTTCTTTTAATTTTTCCTACTTTTATTTTTATTTCTGTTTGTTTTATTCTGTTATTGATAATAATCAATTTTAAAATATTTTTTCTTTTTAAGTTTCTTAATATTTGTTTGAAATCAATTTTTATTTCTCTTTGATTTGTTTTCCTATTATTGATTATACTCTGTTTTCAAATCTTTTTTCTAACTTAAATTTATTTTTTTTTAGTTTGATTCTGCGTACACTTTAGATAGATAGGTAGGTAAGTAGGTAGATAGATAGATAAATCCCTTACAGACCACAGTAGATAACTGATACTCAATGAACCATAGTGCCAGAGATATGTAAGTAAAAGGAAAAGTAAAATGCCTCCAAATTAAAGGAACAAGAGAAATCACCTGAAATAATGATCAATGAAATAGACCTTGATAGTCTACTAGATAATGACTTCAAAAAAGGGTGATCAAAGTACTGAAGTAACTAAAAAAGATTGTGTTTAGAGACAGAGAATATGTCAAAAAGGAAATTGAAGCAATAAAGAGGAGCAAGCTAAAATTGGAAAACTCATTTGTTGAGATGAGAGCTGAACTAAAGACTGTAAAAAGTAGGCTAGATAATGCAGAGGAATAAATAAGTGACTTAGAAGATAGGACAACAGAAATTACCCAATCAGAACAGCTGAGTCAAAAAGAAATAAAAACCACTGATAACAATATAAGGGAACTATGGTTTAAAATAAAGCACACCAACCTATGCATGATAGGGGTCCAGAAGGAGAAGAAAGAGCAAAGGGGATTTGACAGGTATTTGAAGAAATCACGACTGAAATTTACCAAACCTATAAATGGAATCAGATATCTAAGTACAGAAAGCACATAGGGTCCCAAACAAGAAAAACCCAAACAGAATAATACCAAGGCATATTATAACTAGGATGGCCAGTGTTAAGGATTAAGAAATGATTCTAAAAGCAGCAGGATAAAAGCAAAGAGTGAGCTACAAGGGAACTGCCAGAAGACTTTCAGTTGATTTTGCTACATAACTGCAGGCCAGAAGAGAGTGGCAACATATATTCAAAGTCCTGAATGAGAAAAACATGCAACCTAAGATACTTTATCCAGCAAAGCTAACATTTAGAATAGAAAGAGAGATAAATAACTTCACAGACAAGCAAAAACTAAAAGAATTTAGCAACAATAAAACTAAGCAAAAAGAAATATTGAAAGTTCTACCATTAATAAAAAACAAACAGGATGCTACAGAAAGGAGAAAACCATAATTGGAAAGGTGATGACTACAATGAATTAAAATAGACTATACATGAAATTGTAAAACAGGACATATAAATCTATAAGGATGGGAAAGCAGAGCAAGAAAATATACAGGTTTTTTTTCTTTTCCTTCTTTTTTGTTACTGGTAGGATGGGTTTGAGCTTATATTACTATCTGTTTAAAACAAACAGTTATAGTAATGGGTTAATATACATACAAAATGGGGTAACCACAAGCAAAACCTTACAACAGAGTTAGAAAAACTAAAAAGAAACCGAGATAATACAAAGAAATATTATCAAACCACAAAAAGAAAAAGAAACAAAGAGAAAATCCCAAATCAAATACAAAACTAAGTTCAAAATAGCAATAAGCACACATATATCAATAATTACTATAAGTGTCAATGGGCTAAATGCTCTAATCAAAAGACATAGAGTGACAGACTGGATAATAAAGCAACAGCCTACAATATGCTGCATGAAAAAGATACACTTTAGGGTGAAAGACACAAATAGATTGAGGGTGAGAGGATGGAAAAAGATATTCCACACAAATGGAAATGACAGGAAAGCAGAAGTAGCAATTCTGATTTCAGACAAAATAGAATTTAAAATAGAATTTAAAACAAAGACCATAAGGAAAGATAAAGAAGGACATTTTATAATGATTAAAGGAGAAATAAAAGATGAGAAATTTACACCCATTAACATATATGCACCCAATATAAGAGCCTTTAAATACATAATGCAAATACTAACAGGTATTAAGGGAGAAACTGATGAGAGTACAACCATAGTAGGAGACATTAACACCACTTTAACATCACTGTACAGATCATCCAGTCAGAAAATTGATAAGGCAAAAAAGACATTAAATGATACAATAGAAAAATTAGACTTGGTTAATATTTTCAGAACATTCCAAAATAGAATATACATCCTTTTCAAATACACATGGAACATTTTCTAGGCTGATCATGTACTCAGGCACAAAAGAAGCCTCAACAATTTTAAGAAGATAGAAATTATTTCAAGCATCTTTTCAGACCACAATGCCATGAAACTAAAAACCAGCTATAGAAAAACAAAGGAGAAAAAATTGACAGAATGGAGATTAACAAGTATCCTACTAAAAATCCAATGGATCAATGATACAAACAAAGAAGAAATTTTTAAAAATACTTTGAGAAAAATGACAATGAAAACACAACCATACAGAATCTATGGGATGCAGCAAAGGCAGTGCTAAGAGGAAAATTTATAGTGATACAGGCCTTCTTCAAAAAAAGAAGAACAAGCTCAAATAAACAATCTATTATGCCAGCTAAAAGAATTAGAAAAAAAAGAGCAAGCAAAAATAAAAATCAGCAGAAAAAGGAAATAATAAAAATCAGTGTGCAAATAAATAAAATAGAGATTTAAAATACAATAGAAAAAGTAAATCAAACCAAGAGCTGGTTTTTGGAAAGAGTAAACAAAATTGAGAAACCTCTGGCCACGCTCATGAAGAAGAGAAAAGAGAGAGCACAGACAAAGAAAATAAGAAAGGAAAATGGAAAAATGACAATCAATACCACAGACATACAAAAATACCATACAAGAAAACAGTAGAACAACCCTTTGGAAACAAAATGGATAACGTAGAAGAAATGGACAAGTTTCTGGAAACAAACAGTCCACCAAGACTGAACTGAGAAGAAATTGACCACTTGAACAAACAGATCACTAGAAAGGAAATTAAATTAGCAATAAAAAAAAAACCTCCCTAGAAACAAAAAGTCTAGTATCAGATGATTTCACTGAGGAACTCTACCAAACATACAAAGAAAAACTCATATTGGTCCTTCTCAAACTCTTTCAGAATATTGAAAGTGAGGGAAGTACACCCAAACTCATTCTATGAAGCCACCATCGCCCTGACACCAAAGCGAGACAAAGACATTACCAAAAAAGAAAATTACACATGAATATCACTGATGAAAATAGATGCAAAAATCCTAAACAAAATATTAGCAAAAAGAATCCAACAGCACATTAAAGAGATAATACACCATGATCAAATTGGGTTCACCCCAGGGACACAAGAATGGTTTAAATATGCAAATCAATAAAAGTAATACACCACATCAACAAGAGAAAGGACAAAACTACATGATCATCTCAATAGATGTAGAAAAAACACTTGATAAAATTCAACACCAATTTATGATAAAAAAAATCCTCAGCAAAGTGGGTATAGAGGGAACACATCTCAACATAATAAAAGCTGTTTATGACAAACCTACAGTCAGCATACTAATCAATGGTGAAAAACTGAAAATCTACCCACTAAAATCTGGGACAAGACAAGGATGTCCACTCTCATCACTTCTATTCAACATAGTCTTGGAAGTCCTAGCTACAGCAATCAGGCAAGAGAGAGAAATAAAAGGGATCCAAATTGGAAAAGAAGAGGTAAAATTGTCACTATATGCATATGACATGATACTATATATAGAAAACCCTTAAAAAAACACACAAAAACTACTAGAACTAATCTAAGAATTCAGCAAGGTAGCAGGACACAATATTAATGTACAAAAATCAGTTGCATTTCTTTACACTAACAATGAATCAAGAGGAAAAGAAAATAAAGTAACAATCCATTTTAAAATAGTACCCAAAGTAATTAAAAACCTAGGAATAAATCTAACCAAGGGGATGGTAGGCTTACACATGGAGAGTTACAAAACATTGATTAAGGAAATTAATGAAGACTTCAAAAAAGTGGAAGGATAGCCCATGCTTCTGGATTGGAAGAATCAATATTGTTAAAATGGTCCTACTGCCCAAGGCAGTCTACAGATTTAATGCAATCCCTGTCAAATTACCCAGGACTTATTTCAAAGAACATGAACAAATCATGATAAAATTTATTTGGAATCAAAAAAGACCCAGAATTGCCAAAACATTACTGAAGGAAAAGAATGAAGCTGAAGGAATAACCCTCCCAGACATCAGACAATACTAGGGCTACCATAATCAAAACAGCATGGCATTGTTAAAAAAAAAAGACATATGGATCAATGGAAAAGAATAGA
Source organism: Vicugna pacos (assembly GCF_048564905.1). NCBI lineage: Eukaryota > Metazoa > Chordata > Mammalia > Artiodactyla > Camelidae > Vicugna > Vicugna pacos. The sequence continues at coordinate 30,714,174 of NC_133002.1, forward strand.
GTCCAGAAATGAACCCAAAAACTTTTGGTCAATTAATCTTAGATAAAGGAGACAAGAATGTACAATGGAATAAAGACAATCTCTTCAGCAAATCATACCAGGAAACCTGGATAGCAGCATGTAAATCAATGAAGTTAGAATACTCCCTCACACCATACACAAAAATAAACTCAAAATATATTTAAGACTTAAACATAAAACAAGACACAATTAACCTCCCAGAAGATAACATAAGCAAAACATAATCTCACATACATCTCAAAAATATTCTCCTAGGGTAGTCTACTCAAGCAATAGAAATAAAATCAAAAATAAACAAATGGGATCTAATTAAACTTACAAGCTTCTGCACAACAAAGGAAGCCAAAAGCAAAATAAAATGACAACCTACAGAATGAGAGAAAATATTTTCAAAAGGTCAAACTGACAAGGGCTTAATTTCTAGAATATATAAACAATTCATATGACTTAATAAGAAAGTAAAAACAATCAAAAAATGGACAAAAGACCTAAACAACCAATTCTCCAATGAAGACATACAAATGGCCATTAGGCAGATAAAAGACAAAAGTGGTCAATATCGGTAATTTTCAGAGAATTGAAAATCAAAACTACAATGGGGTATCACCTCACATCAGTCAGAATGGCCATCATTCAAAAGTCCACAAGTAATAAATGCTGGAGAGAGTGTTGAGAAAAGAGATGCTCCTACTCTGTTGGTGGGAATGCAGTTTGGTGCAGCCACTGTGGAAAACAGTATGAAGATTCCTCAGAAGACTAAAAATAGACTTACCATATGACCCAACAATCACACTCCTGTGCATATATCTGGAAGGAACCCTACTTCAAAAAGAGACCTGAACCCCAATGTTCATAGCATCATTATTTACAATAGCCAAGACATGGAAACAACCTAAATGCCCATCAGCAGATGACTGGATAAAAACGTTGTGGTATATTTTTACAATGGAATACTACTCATCCATAAAAATGACAACATAAGGCTACTTACAGCAACATGGATGTCCCTGGAGAATATCATTTTAAGGGAACTGAGCCAGAAATAGAAAGAAAAATATCATATGATATCACTCATATGTAGAATCTGAAAACAAATTTAAAAAGGAAACAAACAAACATGTAAAACAAAAACAGACTCATAGACATCAAATACAGACTTGTTATTGCCAGGGGGAGGGAGTGGGAAGGGATAAACTTGGAATTCAAGATTTGCAGATGCTTACTGGTATATATATAAAATATATAAACAAGTTTATACTGTATGCACAGGGAAAGATATTTGATATCGTGTAGTAGCTTATGGTAAAAAATATGAAAATAAATATATGTATAATCAAATATGACTGAAGAATTGTTCTATACATAAGAAATTGATGCAACATTGTAAACTGACTATAACTTAATAAAAAAAGAAGAAGAAAGAAACAAAACCCATCTATATGCTGCCTACAGGAGGCCCACTTAAGACCTAAAGACAAATACATTAAATGTAAAGGAATTGAAAAAGATATTAAATGCAAATGGAAATGAAAAGCTGGGGTATCAGTACTCATACCAGACAAATTAGACTTTGAAAAAAAGTTTATGATAAAAGACAAAGAAAGGCATTATATAATGATAAAAATATCAATCCAAGATAAAGATATATTGTAAATATATATGCAACTAATATAGGCACACTAAAGTACATAAAGCAGATATTAATAGACATAAAGGGAGAAATTGTCAGTAATTCAATAATAGTTGGGACTTTAAACCAGCTTTACATCAATGATCATCTAGACAGAAAATAAATAAGGAAACAATGGCCTTAAAAGATACATAGGGCCAGTTGGATTTAATGGACATCAACAGATCATCCCATCCAAAAACAGCAAAATAACATTCCTTTCAAGTGCACATGGAATGTTCTTCAAGGTAGATTATGTACTACACCACAAAACAAATCTCAATTAATTAAAGGAGATTGCAATTATATCCATCATTTTCCATCCACAAAGGTATGATATTAAAAACCAATTACAGGAAGAAAAATGGAAAAAATGACACAAGCATGTGGAGAATTGCTACTGAAAAACCAATGGGCTAATGAAAAAATCAAAAAGGAAATCAGAAAATTTTCTTGAGGCAAATGAAAATTAAAACAAAATTTCCCCAAATCTTTGCTTTTTGACACAGAAAAAATGGTTCTAAGAGGGAAATTTCTAACAATATGGAGCTACCTCAAGGAAGAAGAAAAATTTCACATAAACAGCATAACTCTCCATCTAAAGTAATAAGAAAAAGAATAAATAAAAACCAAAGTCAGCAGAAGGAAGGAAATCATAATAAGAATAAAGAACAAATAAAGGCCAAAAAGAAGAGAAAATCAATTTGAAAAGAAACAATATTGATTAAACTTTGGCCAGATTTATTATGAAAAAAAGAGATGTCCTACATAAAAGTAGAACAGAAAAATGTACAAATGGTTTCACAAAAATTCAAATAATCATGAGAATACTATGAACAGATATACATCAAGAAATTAGACAACTAAGAAGAAATGGATAAGTTTCTAGAAATGTACAATATTCCAAGACTGAATCAGAAAGAAATAGAATATATGAAAGGCAAATTACTAGTATTATAATGGAATTAGTAAGAAAAAAACTCACAACAAAAACCCAGGGCAGGACAGCATCACAGGAGAATTTTGCCAAACATACAGAAAAAAGTTAATACTTATATTTCTCAAACTATTCCCAAAAGTTAAAGAAAAGGGAGCACTTCAAAATTCATTCTATGTAGCCAGCATTATTGTGATACAAAAACTAGACAAAAACATAAGAAAAATAAAATTATAGGCCAATATTGCTGCTGACCTTAGAAGCAAAAATGCCTTGTATAATATTAGCAAATCTAATTCAGCAATAGATGAATAAATTCATGCACTGTAATGAAGAATGATTTACTCAAGGAATGCAAGGATTTTTCAGTATTCACAAGTCAATCAATGTGATATATCACATAAACAAAATGAAAGGTAAAATTCATATGAATTTCTTAATATATGTAAAAAAAGCATTTGAAAAAATTCAGTATCCTTTTGTGATGAGAAAGTTTCAACAAAGTTGATATAGAGGGAATATATCTCAACATAATAAAGGCCACTTATAACAAACCCACAGCTAACATCATGCTCAATGGTGAGAAGCGCAAAGATTTTCCTCCAAGATCAGAAACAAGACAAGAATGCACACTGTCACCATTTATATTTAACTTTGTATTAGAAGTCTTAGACATAGCAATTGGACAATAAAAGGAAATAAAAACTATCCGAATGGAAGAGAAGTAAAACTCTTCCTATTTGCAAATGACAGTACTATATAAATTAACCATAAATCTCCACTAAAAAAACTATTAGAACTAATACATGAAGTCAGTAAAGCTCTAAGATGTAAGGTTAGCTTACAGAAGTCTGTTGCTCTTATACATACTAATAATTTCTATCAAATAGAAATCAAGATAATCAAATTTACAATCATATTAAAAATAATAAAATTCTTAGGAATAAAATTAACCATGGAGGTGAAAGATTTCTACTCTAAAATGTATAAGACTTTGATGATGGAAATTGTAGATAATACATTTAAGTGGAAAGACCTTGTTTTCATGGATTGGAAGAATTAATAGTGTTAAATGCTTATAATACCAAAAGGAATCTAGACATAATGCAATCTCCATCAAAGTATCCATGACATTTTTCATAGAACTAGAACAAATAATCCTAAAATATGATTGGAACAACAAAAGACCTCAAATAGTTAACACAATCTTGAAAAATAAGAACAAACCTGGAAGTATCATGTTCCCTGACTTCAGACTACAAAGCGATAGTAATCAAAATAGTATGGCAGTAGCAAAAAATTTACAAGGTAAAGACACATGGATCCATGAAAAAGAATAGACAGACCAGAAAAAAACACACACACTTATCTTCAACTGACCTATGACAAAGGATGCAAGAATATACAGTAAGAAAAAGACAGTCTTTCAAATAAGTGGAGTTGGGGAGCTGGAGAGATACATGCCACAAAATGAAAGTAAAATTTTTTCTTATACCATATACAAAAGTACACTCAGATTAAAGACCTACATGCAAGACGTGGAACTATAGAGATCCTAGAAGAAAATATAGGCAGTGCATTCTTTGATATATGTCTTAGAAATATTTATTTGCATCTGTCCCCTGAAGCAAGAGAAGCAGAAACAAAAATAAACAAATGCAACCTATTCAAACTTAAAATCTTTTGCACAGATGAGGAAACCACCAATAAAACAAAAAGGTGACATAATGAATTATTTGCAAATAATATGTCTGATAAAGGATTAATATCTAAAATATATAAAGACTTCCTATAACACAATAAAAATAAAAGAAAGAACCCAATGTAAAAATGGGCAGAAGACCTGAAAAGGCATTTTCCAAAGCAGACATACAAATGCCCAATAAGCACATGAAAAGATGCTCAATGTCACTTAATAATCAGGAAAATGCAAATCAAAAACACGATATATCACCCTACACCTGTCAGAATGGCTATCATCAAAAAGACAGTAAATAGCAAGTGTTCCTAAGGAAAAAGAGAAAGGGTATCCCAGTACAATGCTGGTGGGAATATAAATTGGTAAAGCTACTATGGAAAAAATAAGGAGGTTCCTCAAAAAATTAAAACTAGAACTACTATGTGATCCAGCGATTCCACTCCTGGGCATATTAAAAAAAAAAACTCAAATTAGTAGTTAGAAAAAGATATAGGCACCCCAAGGTTCATAGCAGCATTATATTACAGAGACAAAGTATGTAAACAATTTAAATGTTCATCAACAGATGAATGGATAAAGAAGAAGATATGTATATATTATTCAGACATAAAAGAATTAAACTTTGCCATTTGCAACAAAATAAATGGGCCTGGAGGATATTATGCTTAGTGAAGTAAATCAGGCAGAGAAAGACAAATGCTGTATGTTTTCATTTATATGTGGAATCTAAAAAACGAAACAAATTAATTAGTATAACAAAACTGAAACAAACTGAGAGATACAGAGAAAACACTAGTGGTTGCCAGTTGGGAGAGGAGTGTGGGGAGGGGCTACATAGGTGATGAGGATTAAAAGATACAATCGACCAGATATAAATAAATCAGACACAGAGATACAATGTACAGTACAAGAATGGTGGCCAATATTTTATAATATTTTTATATGGCGTATAATCTAAGAAACATTGAGTCATTATGTTGTACTCCTGATATTATTTTAATATTTTAAGTCAACTATATTGTTTAAAAAGCCTCTCCTTTATCTTGATATGTATAATCAACTGATTACCAATATCAGGCTCTGCATAAATGAGCCAATATTCCCAACTTTTCAGATAAAATCTAAATTGTTATAAGGCAAGCAGAGAGGACAACATTGATCAAGGTGGTAATGTATTTCATCATTGACTAGAGATAGAATTTCATTAATCTGTATGTCAGTAAACAGGAACATATTAACTTGGAGTGTCAATGGTTTTAGCATTTAAAAATCATATGTTGAAGTAATTAGAAATTTCAGAAGTAACAAACACTAGGAGTTAGAAGAGACAAAAGAAAGCAAAAGGTAATGCATAATTTATCTTTGTTCATACTTCACTATAAAAAAAGTGAAAGAAAAGATCTTGAAAGGAGATTTAATTTTCCACCCTTGTCTTTCAAGTTCTTGTTTAGAATTTTGGTTGCATTGCTTTATTCTGTAAACATAAGGGATGTAATCTTATCACCTAAGCACAATTTTGGCCTCTTAGTCTGCATGATTTTCAGCTGTTGATATATTTTTCATGGATGACAGCAAGAGAGCAAGATAATATTCTCTTTGAACTTGGAAAATAACTGTCCCAGGGATTCAAAATGTAGACTGATTCACAGTGTTTTTGCTATATGGCTCCATCTCTTATGCTAGTAAACAAGGAAATTTATAAAACCAAGCATTTTTCTCTAACTTTCTGTTTTAGAGGGATTTATGAGCTGTCACCTCACTAAATTAAGAATAGGTGCCAGGAGAGGCTGGAAGCAAGATGGTGGAGTAGAAGGAAGCTTGTAGCTCACCCTCTCCCACAAATACACCAAAACTCACATCTACAGACCCACTCAGCCAACCAGAGAACCTGCCGAACTCTGACAGAACATCACCCTCTTTGAAAGATACACCAAAAATATTTTAGGAAAAAAGGAAAAAAGAAAAGAAAAGGCAAAACAGTGTGGGACCAGTCCTGTGGGGAGGGAACAACAATAGAGGACTGGCGCTTGTTCGCTGGGTCTCCCTCTCCAACGGAGAGGCCAGCAGGTTGGAGAGGGAGACTCTGAGACTCATATCTGCCCCGAGCACCCCTTGACCAACAGAACTGAGTTAAATGGGCACAAAGGGACCCCACAACACCCAGCCTGAGACCTGAGCCAGTAGCTGGGGCTGGGACAGGCAGAGGACTGGAGACAGGCAGAGGACTGGGGTGGCTGCAGTGAGGTGGCTCTGGGGGACTGCAGGGGGCTGTGCAATGTGGCTGGGAGGGGATATGGAGCAGAACAACCTCAGTCCCCTATAAATTGTGAAAAAAGCAAAGCAACATGGCTAGTGTGCCCTGGGGGGAGGGGCATCATTGCCTTTCTCTCCTCAGACCTGTGCCATCATTACTGGTGCTTCTCATGAGAAGAGAGGTGGGGCTCAGCCATAGCCACCATATTCTCCTGTGTGCAGTGCCTGGGTGGAGGTGGGGCTGAGACCTGAATCCACACCTGGGGGCTCTGCAACCTCCTAGGCAGGAATGAGACTTTATAGCTGGAGACAGATAGGATCTTTCTGCCCTGGCACCTCTGAGAACTCGTGCCAAGACAAACAAGGAACTGAGATTTGGCATGGAGCATAGATGGGGCCATTCCGTGGTCTTCCCCAAGCGCACCTTTGGGACACTGACCTGAGGTGGAGCGGGCAGCTGCACAGAGCAGTGGAGCAACTGGCATTGGGAAAGGGCAAGCAGCAACCCACTTTCCTGGCAGGAAAGCAGCACCTGACCATGGTGCTGGGAGGGGGTGCGATCTGCTCACCTGCCTCCCCCAAGTGCAGCATCTGACTACAGCATTGGGAGGGGGAGTGACCCGTCCATTCACCAGATAAGAGCTCAGCACCTGATTCAGCATTGGGGGGGGGCATGATCTGCTAGCTGACAACCACTGGGAGCAGCACAGAAGAGGGTGCCAACAGAGGGCCTCTGGAAACAGCAAGCTGAGTTTGCAAAACAAGGTGAAGACACAAAGGCCTCTCAATAAAATCATTAAGAGCACAGCATCTCCAGGAGAACAAGATAACTGATACTCCTTAAGCCACAGTGTCAGAGAGATATGAACAATATGAAGAAGCAGAGGAACCACTCCCAGTTAAAAGATCAAGAGAAATCCCCTGAAAGCACAATAAAAGAAATAGGCATTGATGGCCTACTAGATCAAGATTTCAAAAAGGAGTGATCAAATTACTGAAGGAACTAAAAGAAATAGTGTTAAGAGATATAAAATATGTCAAAAATGAAATAGAAGCTATAAAGAAGAACGAAGTAGAACAAGTAAACTCATTTGCTGAGATGAGAGCTGACCTTAAGGCTGTACAAAAGCAGGCTAGATGATGCAGAGGAATGAATAAGTGACCTAGAAGACAGGACAACAGAAAGCACCCAATCAAAACAGCTGAGAGAAAAACAAATATAAAGCAATGCAAACAATATAAGGGACCTACGGAATAATATAAAGCATGCCAATCTACACATAATAGGGGTCCCAGAAGGGGAAGAAAGAACAAAGGGAATTGAAAAGGTATTTGAAGAAATCATGACTGAAAACTTCCCAAGCCTAAAGGAATCAGATATCCAAGTACAGGAGGCTCAGAGTGTCCCAAACAGGAAGAATCTAAACAGATCCACACCAAGACATATTATAATCAAGATGGCCAGATTCAAGGATAAAGAAATGATCCTAAAGGCAGGAAGAGAAAACCAAAGAGTGAGTTACAAGGGAACCACCATAAGACTCTCGGCTGATTTCTCTACACAAACACTACAGGCCAGAAGGTAGTGGCAAGATATATTCAAAGTCCTGAATGAAAAAAGATGCAGCCTAGGATACTCTATCCAGCAATGTTATCCTTTAGAATAGAAGGAGAGATAAAGATCTTCACAGACAAGCAAAAACTAAAAGAGCTTAGCAACACTAAATCCATGCTAAAAGAAATATTGACAGGTCTACTCTAAATAGAAAAGAAGCAGGATGCTACAAAAATGAGAAACTCATAACTGGAAAGGAGATAACTGCCATGAATTACAAAAAGAATAATCACAAAATTGTAACAGAAGACATCTAAATCATTAAGTGTGGGAGAGGGAAGCAAGGAAAGCCATTGTGGAAAACAGTATGGAGATTCCTCAAAAGACTAGGTATAGACTTACTGTATGACCCAGGAATCCCACTCCTGGGCATAAATCCAGAAGGAATCCTACTTCAAAATGACACCTGCACCCCAATATTCATAGCAGCACTATTTACAATAGCCAAGACATGGAAACAGCCTAAAGTTCCATAAACAGATGACTGAGTAAAGAAGATGTGGTATATTTATATGATGGAATACTATTCAGCCATAAAAACCAACAACATAATGCCATGTGCAGTAACATGGATGTTCCTGGAGAATGTCATTCTAAGTGAAGTAAGCCAGAGAGAGAAAGAAAAATACCATATGAGATCGCTCATATGAGGAATCTAAAACCAAAACAAAACAAAACATAAATACAAAACAGAAACACACTCATAGGCACAGAATACAAATTTGTGGTCGCCAAGTTAAATATAAATGATGGGATTTTAAAATGCAGAATAGATAAACAAGATTATACTGTATAGCACAAGGAAATATAAATAAGATCTTGTGGTAGCTCGTAGTGAAAAAAACTGTGATGAAGGATATATATATGTTCATATATAATTGAAAAAATGTGCTCTACACTAGAATTTGACACAATATTGTAAAATGACTATTACTCAATAAAAAAAGTTAAAAAAAAAAGAATAGGTGCCAGAAAAAATATATTAGCTCATTGTCCCCAAATTTCCACCTCTGAGATAATTTTGAGTCTAGATTCAATAAGTATTATCTTACCAGGACAAATTTTAAGTCCTGAAAATAAACTTTGTCTCTCTGGGCCTCCATTTCACTTATAGAGATTTCCCAAAATGTCCCTAAGGGCCTTTACAGTTCTAACATTCCAGGATTTATAAGAAAATGTACCAGTAGCATTGCACAAGTGATAATTAAGGGACAAGATCCCTAATGATTTGTAGAAATAAAGAAGAATCAAAATCCAGTGTTGTTGACTTTTAAATATCAAATATTTTCTCATTTATTTATTGGTAAGGTACAAAAATTTAACATAGAATTTTTTAAAATTCTCTAGATCATAGCTCATTTTCACAATTCCTACTTGAAATACACTGCCTTTTAAGAACCTGAATAAGTTGTTAAATCCACTTCTGCATTTTTATTTTTAGTACAGTCGATTGAACTTAGCTGTATTAAATCTACAAGATCTGTCGGGCTTTCTGCTCTTAAGTGCTTTGTTTTGTTTTGTTTTCTTATGAGGTGGAGGTAGTTAAGTTTTATTCATTTATTTATCTTTGGAGGAGGTACTGGGGATTGAACATGGGACCTCATGCATGTTAAGCATCCGCTCTACCACTTGAGCTATACCCTCCCTTCTCAAGTGCCTTCTTTGAACACTATAACTTTTGATGAGATGATATCTAGTGTATACCTTTTTATAAATATGTCAATTTGTAGAGGGAAAGAAATTAGAAATTCTGATCTCACACTGTGTGAGCCAAAGGAAATCTGGTCTGATGTGTTTTAAACAAACCCTTTTCATCTTTGCAGATGCCTCTATATCTCTATCCAACACAGGTCTTTTCTAAGACATTTACTCATAATCAGATCTTTTCATGCTCCTCCAGAGTGACAATGTCTTAAGCACAATTACAAAGACTTATTGTTTCAAATACAGTTGCTTTCTCTCATTTCCTTGTTCCCTTTTTTCCCTTAATTTTACAGACAACCAGCATAATCAGAGTGTATACCTCCTCTACTTTTTTTTCCCCCAAAGAAAGAAGTGGGACGTGGGTGAATTTGTTCTACTTGAGTGTTCTTGTGTTTCTCAGTGGAACAATTTGACTTAAAATATTTTTCCTGTCTGTCACTGTACCATTTTAGGTTTCCAAAAATAAAAGTGTGGATTCTAAACCCCAGTCCTCTCTCCTCTTTATCTCAGCCTCATTCATATGCTGATGTTTGTAAGGGTTATTGTCTCTATTCCTCAGCATTTTCTTATATTTCGTTTGTCTCTTGTTCTCTGTTTCTCATTTGTTTCACCAACAAAACATTAGCTCTAATTTCAGCTCTTTCTCTGAACTCTTACTAATGAAAAACTTAATTGCAAATGTCTTTCTCAATACTTTCTCAGGTCTTCACTTCTGAGAGTCAGAAGAGCCAGAAGTGGGCCTCTGTGTACCTATTCAGTTATAGTGGCTTAGACAATATTTATCTTCTGTTTTTCATTCACCTGTGAGAGGAGTTTGCTCAGTAAAAATAAGAAATGATTGGGGATGGGGAATATTTCATATAAAAAGAGAGAAACCTGGAAGAATTTTTAGAAAAAATTTATAAAAGAGAGCATCAGCAAAGACCTTGGATCCCTCTAAAATGTCTTAAGAGACCCCCTTGTCTCAGGCTTACACCTTTCAAAACTTCATTATAGTCCTAATCAGAGTCAACTATCTAAATGTCAAATCTAACTGGCATATGGCTATTAATATTTTCCATGCATCCCTCCAAACCTCCAAGGTAATGCCTTGGCCTTTTAGCATGGCATGCAAAGCCCTCCATGATCTGACCCTTACTAGTCTTCCAGCTCCATCTCTTTACTCCCAGCTCTTTCTTCTAACTCCAACTTGTAGCCTATGCTCTAGTCACATGCAATAACCTACAGGTTACCAAATATATCTTGCTCAAACATATCCCTCGGCCCAGAATAGCTTTCTTAAATTAACCTGCCATTGGATATCTCTTTATTTTTAAAAACTCAACTCATAGTATGAAACCAATTCTTAACAACTGTTTTCAAGGAAAATTGAAAACTCTTTTTAGAGAACAAATTTATCTTACATAGACATCTATAAAGATATGAGCAATGCTTCTTGGACTTACAACAAAGAATCTCTGTTCTTTCCCAGGAAAGCTGTAATTTCTCTAAAAGCAAGAACATGTCTTCCCTGTTTATTTCTGACTCTCCAGGGTCTAACATAATGCCTTCCATATAATAGGTGCTTAATAAATGTTAAGCAAATTGAAAACTTAAAGCATTATTTTTCTTCTTAAGGCTATATCAAAGAACACAACATTTTATCATTTACTCCAAAGGGCCACAGCACACCTGGGGAAATTCTAAGTTAACTGTAACATGTACTATTTTTTTCTTAATTATGCAAATAAAAATCTGCTCAGATACCATCTGAGATTCATTTTCTGTGTATAATTCAGGATAAATGGGAAATTAGGAAAAGAGTGTCCTACTTTGTACCCATAAAAATCTGAGTGGCATTGGATTCACTTCAAGTTATGTAGAGTCTCAATTTTAATGGTGCATTTCTTCCCTTTGGACAGAATTCTAATTCTTTTAAATTGCATTTTTAACATCTGTTATCAAATATTAAGTGTCTTTCTGATTTAAATTCTAAATATTAAATTCCAAACATTTCAATTATGTAAATGGTGAAAGAAAGGGGCAGTTTTTCCTTAATGTGTTTTACCTTCCCTTTCTTCCAGTTATGGTTATTCTTTGTGCCTCCAGCAAGGCAGCTAAGTTTGCTGGATTACCCTAGAAGTTCATTTTGGAAATGAACAGGATGACTACATTCTGGCAATGTGTTTTCAATAGAGCAAAAAATGTCAAACAAACTACCATTTGTTCATTATATTATTTGCTGGTCACCATGCTGGATCCTTGAAGCAAATTTTTGATATATATCAATCCTCACAATTGTACAATTTCACATATCTCTTTTAAGGAAATTGAGGCTAAGATACACAAGAAACTTGGCCTAGCTTATATAGCTAGCAAAGGGTGATTTAGAATTCAGCATAGATAAATCAGATTCTGTATAATCTCTTTACTACATTGCTTATCTCCAAACACCATTCTTAATGTTCTCTTCCAGGACACAATGTTGGAAATTTTCAGAAAAATTGAATTTAGCAAGGAACATTTTGATTAAATGGACAAAGAGACATGGAGAAGGGAGCTTTAATACAAAAAGTAAAATAATATAAAGAGTACATAATGTCTGTGGCCAGCATTTTTTTAAATGTATTTCATGCACACCAGTATGAGATTGGTAGGAGATACAATCAGGAAACTCAGTCTATTGAAGGCTTTAAGGACCTCACTTTTCAGCTTCAGACCACCTTCAGTGTTTCCACTCTGTTCTACCTTCCTCCAAACCTGCTCCACCTGATTCTTACATAGAATGATTTTTACCATGGTTTAAAAGTACAATTCTGTTCTTGGATGTTTCTGATTCCTTTTCTCTTACCTCATTTGTTTCTCCTATACTCAAATATTCCCTTACCCACTGCTAAAGTGTTTCTAACAACCATAAGTAGGCATTCTACACCCTGAGCTGTCTACTCATTTTATCATGATATAGCAATTGTGTAGCAATCACATAAATACTTCTCCTTGCCAGACTGAAGCTGCATGGTTTTTTGTAAAGAATCTGCAACAGATTGTTTGTATGACCTTAGTCAGCATATTTAAGTTCTTTGGATTTCAGCTTATACATCTGTGAAATGAAAAGAGTAAAAATTTACAGTCCAGAACTCAGTAAGATTAATTAAATTTATATGTATGAGAAAGCTTGTGACACAAGTCAAGTGCTCTGTGGATTGTATTTATTCACAAATGCTGAAATTGTTCTCATTTCCAGGCTTTTGAATACATTGGTGAATTAGTAAAATTCTGGAGCTTTATTCTAAAATGCTGAGTCAACAGAAAAATTGATAAAGTATACAGTATGTTATATAGTGATAAATGCTATGGATAAAATCAAAGAGGAGGTGAAGATTAAACAGGTGCAGGAGTGCAGGGAAGAATGAGAGAGGTGTAGACTGGAATATTAAAGAGGATGATGATTGGGAGGATATGAAACTTAGTCAAGCAGATATCTAGAAGAATAGAGTTCTGGTCAGAAAAGACTTCACTGCCAGTGGATTCAAGGAAAAATTTAGAGGACTGTGAAGTTGGAGCTGAGTTCTGGAGAGGGAGCTTGTTGAGGGCCAAACTCAGAGAGGTGAGAGGGATCAACTATGCATACCAGGAGGCCATTGTAAGGACATGGAGTTTTACCCTGAGTGAGATTAGTTGCCTTAACTTTCATCTGAGGCCTAGTATGATGATTATTAGAAATTTTTTCCTATTCTTCTACATCATCAGTGTGATGCCTTCAGTGAACTATGGAAGTTTCTATGAGAGCAGTGAGGTGAGTCTTGCAAGATTAATAGAATTCCAACAAGTAGAGGTGAAGGGAACAGCTATTCTAGGCAAGAACATCATCATATAGTTCTGAAAGGACTTGAAACATACATAGTTGAGAATAGCTCTGTCTGACTAGGTCATAATGAACACATTTGGAGAAAAGAAGAATACTGGGAAAATTGAAAGAAATAGGCTGGATGTGTTGAATGAAACCAGATTGTAAAAAGAACTTTTCACTGCAGATTTTAAATTTTCTATGAAGAAATAGAGAGCTACAAATATTTCAAAGAAAATATATGAGATATGCATGTTGGAGATTTTTTTTAATTAGTTTTGCCAAATAGCTGAAAAGGAGAGGTAGAAACACATCTCCTGAAGTATGGCTATCTAACTTCTGTATCAAACTAATAATATTTTCCTTAAACCATGCAGTAATCACTGATTCTTCATACTTAATCATGCTTCCATGTAACAAATATTTATTAAAATTTCTTCATTGTACTAGATCTATGTGGTACAATGCTGAACAAGACAAATATATTTCTGGTTCTCATGGAGTTTACAGTCCACTGGGAACATAAATATTAAATGCATAAAAGAGACAATTATAGCACTCACTAACACTGTTACAAAGCATAACAGAGCTCATAGAGGTCACTGATACTGTTATAAAGATTTCAGATTGGGTTCACCCTCATCATCCACATAAAATGTCTGTGGAAGTTACCTTTTTAAAAGAATAGCAGAATTACATTCTCCTTGTGAGTCATGGCATTTGTCAGTGAATTGGGAGTTAAGTAACTGGTCCATCACAAACCACTGTAATATCTGCAAGGTTTTTAGTGTTTGATTGTTTGTTTGTTTGTTTGTTTGTTTTTGCTACTTGAAACATTGAAAAATTACTGGAAATTTTATATTTTGCTAGAGAGTAGAAATAGTCAAGATTTAAAATGTATGATTTCACTGTTAAAAAGGTCAGATGGCTGAGATAATTTTAATAACTACAGAGGAAAAAAAATCCACTTTGACCTGAAACTTCAACAGAATTATTTCTTTATAACATTTTGGTGACTTTTTGCTTAAAGTTCTAATTATTACAAAATTGAGAGAGTAGCTAACATCAGAAACTTTCCCTAAGAATAAGAATATTGGGTCATTTCTCTACATGTGACTTTTTGTCCATTTACTTGAAGATCTTATTTGGTCTATGGAACACTTGAAAATTTAGTTAAATTTAATTACAAGTATGAAGGTAAAGTTTAGCCTTAGTTTAAAAAAGTAACTGAACAATCTAATATATATTTCTATGAGATTACCTTTATCTCTAAATATTTAAATTTCTTTTTTCTTTACTTTTTATTGAAAGATAATTGATTTGTAATATTGTATTAGTTACAGGTACACAATAAAGTTATTTGATATATCTATAAATTATAATCAATCTAAAGTTATTATAAAATATTTGCTATATTCCCTGTACCATAAATTATATCCTTGTATCTTATATATGTTCTAGCTAGTAGTTTGTAACTCTTAATCACCTTCCCCTTTTGTGACCCTCCTTCATCCTTCTCCCAGGGTAATCACTAGTTTATTCTCTGTATCTGTTTTTAGAAACAGAATAGGAATTCAAAAAGTTACATACACCCTGCTATTAACAGCAATATTCTTTATAATTGCCAAGATATGGAAACATCCTAAGTGCACATCAATAGATGAATGGGTAAAGAAGTTGCAGCATATAAATGTAATGGAATACAATTCACCCACCAAAAAGGCTACCTTACATTTGTGGCCCTTCATTCATTTTCCTTTTTTCCACTTCAAAAACCAGAAATTTATAACTGATATAAACATTTCCTTTACATCAAAACAAGATACATAGAAATAAACTTAACAAAGGAGGTTACCTATACTCTAAAAACTATAAAACATTGATGAAGTATATTGAAGATGATATGAAGAGATGGAAAGATATCTTGTGCTCTTGGATTGGTAGAATTAACATTATCAAAATGGCTATACTGCCCTAAGCAATCTACAGATCCAATGCAACCCCTGTCAAAATATTCATGACATTTTTTACAGAACTAATATAAACAATTTTTATGGAACCATAAATTTATATGGAACCATAAAAGACTCTGAACAACCAAAGCAATCTTTCGTAGGTCTGTTTTGTTTTACTTATTTGTTGCTTTTATTTTTTAGAGTCTGCATATAGGTGAAATCATACAATATTTGTTTTCTCTGTTTGAATTGTTTGACTAAACATATCTTTAAGGTCCAAAAATTTTTTTTGCAAATGGCAAAATATCATGCTTTTATAAGACTGAGTAACTTTCCATTATATATGCATGTATATAATTATTTAATTATCAGAGAAGTGTAAATCAAAACTACAATGAAGTATAACCTCACACCAGTCAGAATGTGATCATTAAAAAATCTACAAATAATAAATGCTTGAGGGTGTAGAGAAAAAGGAACCTTCTCAAACTGTTGGTAGGAATGCAAATTGGTGCAACCACTGAGGGAAAGAGTATGCATGTTCCTTAGAAAACTGAAAATAGATTCAGTATATGATCCAGCAATCCCACTGCCAGGCGTGTATCCAGAGAAAACCTTATTTCAAAACTATACATGCACCTCAGTGTTTATAGCAGCACTTTCTGCAATAGCCAAGACATGGAAACAACCTAAATGTCCATTAACAGATGACTGGATAAAGAATTATACAAGGAATATATTAAGAATTTTATATATATCTTAGAATACTATTTTATATATATTAAAATACTATTCAGCCATAAAAAATGAATGAAATAACATCATTGGCAGTAACATGGCTGGACCTAGAGATTTTCATACTAAATGAAGTAAGTCAGAGACATCATTTAAAGCTGACTCTGAATTTTTTGAAACCTTTTTGACCAATGAAAATAAATAAATGCACATAGAAAACTAGAAATGGATTTTCAAAATAATTCAATTTAAGAAACTGGTGTCTTAGCTTTAACCTTGAAAATATCATTTGATGATTTGAATGAGAAAATGGAGACTGAATGTAGTATGTCCATCACAAAAGCCTTGGTAGCTGCAAAATTAACACAAATAATTGTAGAGAAAATCAACTGTAGATCTTAAAATAAGGAGTCCATTGATTTTTTCAAGTAGACAGCTGTTACAAAATCACCTGTCTTGCTGTATTTGTGGCTTAAGTTAAGAACTACATAGAATACTGGAAAAAAAGAAAGAGAGGGTGGAGATAGGAAGAGCTGGAAATAAATATGTAATGGACAGCTTCCACTAATTATTTTTTCATATGATTGTAGGATTAGATAGAGTAGTTCACTGTGATTTTGTAGTCTGGTCTCAGATTTACTGCTGGAATTGATGCGTATTTCTACTATTTTAAAAATAATTCTAATGAATTTTTACTCTAGCTTGAATGGGAATGATAAAGAGGAATTGATAGGTTCTGAATTTTTAGAACAACTTTCAACTAGGTTAAAGCCATAAGGCACCCCAAGTCCACTCTTCTAAAAACAGAAAATAACCATCTGCTGTGACTGAAGTTATTTTACTCGAATATACTATGTAAACAAGGAATTAGTGTATAGCACATGGAAGAATATTCAATATTTTGTAATAAACTATAAGTAAAATAATAAAAATATAGATACATACATATAAATGTATAACTGAATCACTTTGCTGTGCACCTGAAACTAACACAATATTGTAAATCAATACAAAATAAAATGCTGTGTGTTTCAATAGAGTAGACACAGCTCACAGTATACTCTGATAGTAAACTGATACTTGGACAGAGTCATGGCCTTTTGCATTTTCAAGAAAATATATTTACAAGGCTTATTTAAAATATCCGTCATTTCTATTTGACAGAACTAGTGAAAACAAAGAGGCCATTCTTAATTTTTCCATACCTGTAAGATGTAGATACCTGTACCGAATTTACTAGTAATTTTATAGACTAGCTCGATAGGATCCAAGTGGGGCCAGGGAGGAAGACTGCCTTCAATGGAAAGAGGATTAAAACTATTTTAACTTTGTTCATTTTGTTTTGTTTTGTCATTGAGGGTTTTGCTTTCTTCTGAGACCTCTTTCTTGTTTCTAAAACTTCTCCTGTCAACATTCGTTTTGTGTTTAGCTTTCTACACTGTACTTGTAGTGAAATCTGCATTAGAAATCTACTTCTCAGGGATCCCCTTTCTTCCCTAACATCCTTGGTAAGCTTTTAATGAATGTATACTCTCAAAGGCAAAGTATGGAGTAAGAATAATTTTTGCGACCAAATGCAGACATTTATGATCTTTACTTAAAACTTATTGCTATCTGAAGGAAAATTAGATATCTAAAGACATGCTGACCCTTAATCATCCCTAATAACTAATTCTTCCCAACTGGAATGCATCTTTGAGAATACAATGTGGTGTTTGATTGTACAACAAATGATTGAAAACTGATATGATCAAGATAATGTTTGATAAGTACTGTTGCCTGGCAAGTTCAACATCTACTCTCAGGATCCTTTTTTGCCCAACTCTGTTATAAAGGCTGAGGAAGCTAAAAGTTATCCCAGTTTTTTATGCAACTTGAAGTGATCAGTTAGTTCCAAGCTGAGATGGGAGCAGAGGCTCCTGGAAAAAAGTAAGCAGAAGCTTCCAGCAGTAGCATCTGTTGGGGGCCTCTAGAAATCCTTGTATTTTACTAATGAAAACAACAAATGAGGCATGTGCTTCCTGTCTTGTCTACTTTCTTTCTACCTTGCATGCAGATGTGTCTGTAACTGCTGCAGCCATTTTTGAAGCAAGAAGCATAAAGACAAAAACCAATGTGCTCAAGATGATGGAATTAAAATCAGAGACAGATCTTTAGACCTTGATGGCATTATTGTTCCAGCTGAACAAATATTTTCCTTTATATTTCTTGTTGATAAGAAAAATTGGCTTCTGTTTCTTTTTTTAAACATTTTTTATTTATTTATAATCATTCTACAATGCTGTGTCAAATACCAGTGTTCAGCACAATTTTTCAGTCATTCATGGACATAGACACACTCATTGTCATATTTTTTTCTCTGTGATTTATCATAACATTTTGTGTATATTTCCCTGTGCTATACAGTGTAATCTTCTTTATCTATTCTACAATTTTGAAATCCCAGTCTATCCCTTCCCACCATCTACCCCCTGGTAACCACAAGTCTGTATTCTCTGTCCATGAGTCTTTAGATTCCACATATGAGCGATCTCATATGGTATTTTTCTTTCTCTTTCTGGCTTACTTCACTTAGAATGACATTCTCTAGGAGCATTCATGTTGCTGCAAATGGCATTATGTTGTCGGGTTTTATGGCTAAGTAGTATTCCATTGTATAAATATACGACTTCTTCTTTATCCAGTCACCTGTTGATGGACATTAAGGCTGTTTCCATGTTTTGGCTATTGTAAATAGTGCTGCTATGAACATTGGGGTGCAGGTGTCATCCTGAAGTAGATTTCCTTCTGGGTACAAGCCCAGGAGTGGGATTCCTGGGTCATATGGTAAGTCTATTCCTAGTCTTTTGAGGAATCTCCACATTGTTTTCCATAGTGGCTGCACCAAACTGCATTCCCACCAGCAGTGTAGGAGGGTTCCCCTTTCTCCACAGCCTCTCCAGCATTTGTCATTTTTGGATTTTTGAATGACGGCCATTCTGACTGGTGTGAGGTGATACCTCATTGTAGTTTTGATTTGCATTTCTCTGATAATTAGTGATATTGAACATTTTTTCATGTGCTTTTTGATCATTTGTATGGCTTCCTTGGAGAATTGCTTGTTTAGGTCTTCTGCCCATTTTTGGTTTGGGTTGTTTATTTTTTTCTTATTGAGTCGTATGAACTGCTTATATATTTTGGAGATCAAGCCTTTGTCGGTTTCACTTGCAAAAATTTTCTCCCATTCCGTAGGTTTTCTTCTTGTTTTATTTCTGGTTTCCTTTGCTCTGCAGAAGCTTGTAAGTTTCATTAGGTCCCATTTGTTTATTCTTGCTTTAATTTCTTCTATGAGAAAATTTTTGAAATGTATGTCAGATAATGTTTTGCCTATGTTTTCCTCTAGGAGGTTTATTGTATCCTGTCTTATGTTTAAGTCTTTAATCCATTTTGAGTTGATTTTTGTATATGGTGTAAGGGTGTGTTCTAGCTTCATTGTTTTACATGCTGCTGTCCAGTTTTCCCAACACCATTTGCTGAAGAGACTGTCTTTATTCCATTCTATATTCTTGCCTCCTTTGTCGAAGATGAGTTGACCAAACGTTTCTGGGTTCATTTCTGGGCTCTCTATTCTGTTCCATTGGTCCATATGTCTGTTTTGGTACCAATACTATGCTGTCTTGATTACTGTAGCTCTATAGTATTTCCTGAAGTCTGGGAGAGTTATTCCTCCAGCCTCTTCCTTTCTCTTCAGTAATGTTTGGCAATTCTAGGTCTTTGATGGTTCCATATAAATTTTATTATGGTTTGTTCTAGTTCTGTGAAATATGTCCTGGGTAATTGGATAGGGATTGCATTAAATCTGTAGATTGCCTTGGGCAGTGTGACCATTTTAACAATATTGATTCTTCCAATCCAACAGCATGGAATATCTTTCCATTTTTTAAAGTCTTCTTTAATTTCCTTCATCAATGGTTTATACTTTTCTGTGTATAATTCTTTCACCCCTTGGTTAGATTTATTCCCAGATATTTTATTACTTTGGGTGCTATTTTAAAGGGGGTTGTTTCTTTACTTTCTTTTTATGCTGATTTATCATTAGTGTAAAGAAATGCAACTGATTTTTGAACATTAATTTTGTAACCTGCTACCTTGCTGAATTCTTCAATCAGCTCTAGTAGCTTTTGTGTGGACCTTTTAGTGTTTTCTGTATATAGTAACATGTCATCAGCATATAATGTCACTTTTACCTCTTCTTTTCCAATTGGATCCCTTTTATTTCTTTCTCTTCCCTGATTGCTGTGGCTAGGACTTCCAGGACTATGTTGAATAGGAGTGGTGATAGTGGGCATCCTTGTCTTGTCCCAGATTTTAGTGGGAAGCTTGAGTTTTTCACCGTTGAGAAATATGCTGGCTCTAGGTTTGTCATATATAGCTTTTATTATGTTGAGATATGTTCCCTCTATACCCACTTTGGCGAGAGTTTTTATCATAAATGGGTGTTGAATTTTATCAAATGCTTTTTCTGCATCAATTGAGATGATCATGTGGTTTTTGTCCTTTCTCTTGTTGTTGTGATATATTACATTGATTGATTTGCATATGTTGAACCAGCCTTGTGTCCCTGGGATGAACCTCACTTGGTCATGATGTATAATCTTTTTTATGTGTTGTTGGGTTCTATTTGCTAAAATTTTGGTGAGGATTTTGGCGTCTATGTTCATCAGTGATATTGGCATATAATTCTCTTTTTTTTGTAGTGTCTTTGCCTGGTTTTGGTATCAGGGTGATGATGGCTTCATAGAATGAGTTTGGGAGTATTCCCTCCATTTCAATCATCTGGAAGAGTTTCAGAAGGACTGGTATGAGTTCTTCTTTGTATGTTTGGTAGAATTCCCCGGTGAAGCCATCCAGTACTGGACTTTTATTTGTAGGGAGGTTTTTAATTGCTATTTCTATTTCCTTTCTAGTGATCGGATTGTTCAAGTGTTCAGTTTCTTCTTGATTCAGTTTTGGTGGACAGTATGTTTCCAGAAACTTGTCCATCTCCTCTAGGTTATCCAGTTTTGTTCCATATAGTTTTTCATAATATTCTGGAATGATATTCTGTATTTCTATTTTGTTTGTTGTAATTTCTCCATTTTCCTTTCTTATTTTGCTAATTTGTGCTCTCTCTTTTTTCTTCTTTGTGAGTTTGGCCAGAGGTTTGTCGATTTTATTTACTTTTTCAAAAAAACAGCTTTTGGTTTGGTTGATTTTTTCTATGGTCTTGTTAATCTCTATTGTATTTAATTCCTCTCTGATCTTTATTATTTCCTTCCTTCTGCTGCTTTTTGGGGCTTTTTGTTCTTCTTTTGCTAATTGATTCAGGTGGTGGGTTAACTTGCTTATTTGAGATTGTTCTTCTTTTTTGAGGAAGGCCTGTATCGCTATAAACTTCCATCTTAGCACTGCCTTTGCTGTGTCCCATAGGTTTTGAGTGGTTGTGCTTTCATTATCATTTGCCTCACGGTGTTTTTTAATTTCAGCTTTGATTTCCTCATTGATCCATTGTTTTTTCAATAACATATTGTTTAATCTCCATGCTTTCCTTTTTTTCTCCTTTGTTTCTCTGTTGTTGATTTCCAGTTTCATGGCATTGTGGTCAGTAAAGATGCTTGAGATAATTTCTATCTTCTTAAATTTGTTGAGGTTTCTTTTGTGTCCAAGAACATGATCGATCCTGGAAAATGTTTCATGTGCACTTGAAAAGAATGTATATTCTATATTTTGGGGGTGTAATGCTCTGAAACTATCCACCAAATCTAGTTTTTCTATTGTAGTATTTAATTTCTCTGTTGCCTTGTTTATTTTCTATCTGGAAGATCTGTCTAGTGATGTTAATGCAGTGTCAAAATCTCCAACTATGATTGTATTCCCATCAATATCGCCCTTTATCTCTGTTAGTAATTCTTGTATATACTTAGGTGCTCCTATATTGGGTGCATATATATCAATGAGTGTAATGTCTTCAACTTGTATCACTCCTTTAATCATTATAAAATGTCCCTGTTTATCTTTCTTTATGGCCTTTGTTTTAAACTCTATTTTGTCTTAAATCAGTACTGCAACACCTGCTTTTTTGGCTTTTTCATTTGCATGGAATATCCTTTTCCATCCTTTCACTCTCAATCTATATGTGTCCTTCTCCTTAAAGTGGGTCTCTTGTATGCAGCATATTGAAGGTTCTTGCTTTATTATCCAGTCTGCCACCCTATGTCTTTTGACTGAAGCATTTAGTCCATTAACATTTACAGTAATTAATGATAGATGTGTGCTTATTGCCATTTTGAACTTATCTTTGCAGTTGAATTGGTATATCTTCTTTGTTCCTTTCTTCTTCCTTTTGTGGTTTGGTAATTTTCCTTTGTATTATCATGGATTTTATTTAATTTTTGTGACTCCCTTGTAAAGTCTTGACTTGTGGTTACCCTTTTTTGTAAATCTATTAACCTATACCCGTTTTTAATAAACTGATAATAACATGATCTCAAACCCATCCTACTGTTAAAAAATTTAAAAAAGAAAGAAAAAAATTCTATATTTCCCTTCCTCCCTCTCCCACTCTCAGTGATTTGTATGTCTTCTTTTATAATTTCGTGTTTTCTTTATTTGTAATTCATGAGTTATCAACTTTCCAGTTGTGAGTTTCTCATTTCTGTAGCATCCTGCTGCTTTTCTATTTAGAATAGCCCTTTCAATATTTCTTTTAGCATGGGTTTAGTGTTGCCAAACTCCTGCAGCTTTTTTTTTGTCTGTGAAACTCTTTATTTCTCCTTCTATCCTAAAGGATAGCCTTGCTGGATAAAGTATCCTAGGCTGCATCTTTTTTTCATTCAGGGCTTTGAATATATCTTGCCACTCCCTTCTGGCCTGTAGTGTTTGTGTAGAGAAATCAGCTGAGAGCCTTATGGGGGTTCCCTTGTAATTCACTCTTTGCTTTTCTCTTGCTGCCTTTAGAATCATTTCTTTATCCTTACTCTGGCCATCTTGATTATGATATGTCTTGGTGTGGGTATATTTGGATTCTTCCTGTTTGGGACCCTCTGAGCTTCCTGTACTTGGATATCTGATTCCTTCTTTAAGTTTGGGAAGTTTTCAGTCATGATTTCTTCAAAAACCTTTTCAATCCCCTTTGATCCTTCTTCCCCTTCTGGGACCCCTATTATGGGAAGATTGGGACACTTTATATTATCCCATAAGTCCCTTATGCTATTATCATTATTTTTTTTTTGCTTATCTTGTAGTTCTTCTGAATGGGTGCTTTCTATTGCCCTGTCTTCTAGATCAATAATTCGTTCCTCTGCATTAACTAGTCAGCTTTGCACAGCTGTTAGATCATTCCTCATCTCTGTCAATGAGTTTACCCATTATGCTTGGCTCTTCTTTATAGCTTCAATTTCATTTTTGACATATTTTATTTCTCTAAGCACTATCTCTTTTAATTCCTTCAGCAATTTGATCACTCCTTTTTTGAAATCTTGATCTAGTAGACTATTGATGTCTATTTCATTGAGCTTTCTTTCAGGGGATTCCTCTTGTTCTTTTAATTGGGAAAGGTTTCTCTGCTTCTTCATCTTGCTCATACCTCTCTGGCACTGTGGTTTATGGAGTATCAGTTGTCTATTTTGGATCTTAAGGATTTTATCTATCTAATGCCTATTTATGAATAGAACTTAGGGAAAAAAAGAAAGAAATAATAAGAAAGAGAGAGAAAGATTTTTAAAAGAAGGGAGAAAGAGGGTTTGAAAACAGTGTATAATGAATGATAGAAGAGCAAGTTTAAGCAGAGTATTAATCGGGTTGAGACGTCCTTTTAAAACCTTTAAAAAAAAGAAAAAGAAAAAAAAGTGGTGGGGAGATGAATAGATGTATTTGAAGCCTGTGTCTAATCAGTAACAGGACATCAAAACCCAAGAGAAATAGAAATGAATTAAGAAGTAAAAATTAAGAGAGTAATTGAAAATAGAACAGGTAAAAACAGATTTAAGAACAAAACAAAAAACAAACAAAAAAACAAAAACAAAAAACAAAACAAACAAAAAAAAAAGGGGTTGTCGATGTACTCCTGGAGTCTGTGTGCTTTTAATGTGAAGTCCTTCTGTCTTCATCCTGTTTTGGAAGCTCAGCTTGTTTTCATAGGCCCTCTGTTGGCGCACTCTTCTGTGCTGCTCCCAGCACCTGTCGGCAAGCAGATCGAGCCTCCTCCTAACACGGGGTCAGAAGCAGCTCTCCTCTGCTGTGGGCAGGTGGGTCACTGCCCCTCTGGATGCCTCAGTTAGGTGTTGCAGACTGGCCAGGCAGGAGGGTGGGTCATGCCCCCTCCCAGCACCTCGGTCAGGGGCTGTGTTCCTGCCCGACAGGCGGGGGGGCGGCTCTCCCTCTGCCTGCGCCGCCAGTAGCTCCGCTGCTCTGTGCGGCTGCACGCTCTGCCCTGGCCACGCTCCATGGGTGGGCTTGGGGAAGACTGAGGGGCAGCCTCATCCCTGCTCCAAGCCAAGACCCAGCTCCTTGTTTGTCTTTGTGGAGCAAGTTCTCTGAGGGACCAGGATTGAAGGATCCCACCTGCCCCGGGCTGTAGGCCCGTCTCAGTCTGGCCCTTGAGGCTGCTGAGCCCTTCGGTGCGGATGCAGATTTCGCCCCTGCCCCCGACTGGGTGCTAAGCACCGGAGAATATGGCGGCTGTGCCTGGGCCCCGCCTCTCTTACCCTGAAAAGTTTCCGTGGGTTTTCAGAGATGGGGGTATGCACCCTTCCCCCAAGAGCACATCAAACTTGCTGTTTTATGGAGGGCCCAGGTTGTTCTGTCCTGTACACCCACAGCCACGGTGCCCAGCCCCTTGCAGTCCTCCAGAGCTGCCTCCGTGCAGCTGCCCCCGTCCTCCGCCCGGCTTGTGCAGCCTGGCCCTGCCCCCCGCTGCCGGCCCGTGTCTCAGGCTGGGTGTTGGGGGGATGCTCTGTGCCCATTTAACTTAGTTCTGTCAGACAAGGTCTGCTCTGTACAGATCCAAGCTTCGGAGGCTCCCCCTCCGTCCCGCTGGCCTCTCAGTTGGAGAGGGGAGACCCAGCGAGCATGCGCCTGTCCTCCTTTGCCGCTCCCTCCTCGCGGGACCCGTCCCGCGCTGCTTTGCCTTTTGTTCTTTCTTTTTTCCTTTTCTCCTACCAGATTTTTGGTGTCTTTATCTTTTGAAGAGGGCGATGTTCTGTCGGAGTTCCGCAGGTGCTCTGGTTGCCTGAGTGAGTCTGTAGATGTGGATCTTGGTGTATTTGTGGGAGAGGGTGACTTACAAGTGTCCTTCTACTCTGCCATCTTGCCTCTTCCCCCCGGCTTCTGTTTCTTAAGTCAATGATTTTTCTGGTTTTATTTCTTGCAATTAAAATCATTTCAAAGGATAAAGAAATTGTATTTTCAACATCTGAAAAACAATTTTTCTATGATGATCAAAGTACCTTGCATTTTGGCTATTTAAATTATTTAAAATATCCAAGATATGGAAACAGCCTAAATGTCCATCAACAGGTGACTGGATAAAGAAGATGTTGTATATTTTTACAGTGGAATACTACTCAGCCATAAAAACCAACAACATAACGCCATTTGCAGCAACATGGATGCTCATGGAGAATGTCATTCTAAGTGAAGTAAGCCAGAAAGAGAAAGAAAAATACCATATGAGATCGCTCAAAATAAAAGCATAAATACAGAACCAAAATAGACTCATAGACATAGAATACAGACTTGTGGTTGCCAAGGGGGTGGGAGGTGGGAAGAGATAGACTGGGATTTCAAAATTGTAGAATAGATAAACAAGATTACACTGTACAGCACAGGGAAATATATACAGTATCTTATGGTAGCTCACAGAGAAAGGAATGTGACAATGAATATATATATGTTCATGTATAATTGATAAATTGTGCTCTACCCTGGAATTTGACACAATATTGTAAAATGATTATAAATCAATAAAAAATGTTAAAATAAATATACCTAGCATTTTATAGCATTTCCAATTTACAAAAGTTGTTTTGTTATACATGATCTCATTTAATCATCACAATAAATTGGTAACTTAGAAATTGTTATCCTAACTTTAATAGTGAGCTAATTAAACTCAGAGTAATAACTTACTTAAACTCAATGAAAGAAACTGTGGTAGAATCCAAGACATCAACCCTTATCCTCTGGCTCTGATTCCCAACTGAATCAAGTTTGTTCATGTTGGAAGCCAAATTTATTGTATTCACATATTCATTACATTCTTACAATGCTATGAAGAGCTTCTGTGTAACAGTCTTTAGAAAATAAGAAAGAAGAATTGGATAAAAATTACTGAACTCATAGTCTGGAGTGAATTAAGTCATTTTATTATTAACATTGTGATTTTAAAGATTAATACTATAAGATATCCTACTCTGAGAATTTTACAGGCCACTAAGGAATACAAATGTGAAAATACCTTATTCTACATATGATATAGAGTGGGCCATATATGCATGTATGTTCATTGTAGAAAAGGAATACTAATTCATGCTTTGAAGGAAGTTGGAGTGAAGGGTGGGTGGAGGAGAGTGCCAAGGTTATATAAATAAGAGTCTCAGCTGTTTTGTATGACTATACATTTGGGGAAGTTAAGATTTATGGAGCTACAAAGCTGACCATATCTAGATCATAAAAGGTTTTTGTTGGTCCTGATGTATTGTATCCATGTTTTTAAATTTTATTTATTTATTTATGTATTTATGTATGTATGTATGTATGTATATATGTATGTATGTATGTATGTATGTATGTATTTATAATATATTTTCATTGCAGTATAGTCAGTTTACAACAATGTGTCAATTTCTGGTGTACAACAGAATACTTCAGTCATATAGGAACATACATATATTCATTTTCATATTCTTTTTAACCTACTATGCTACTTTTTAACTTAACATATGCTACTACAAGATATTGAATATTGTTCCCTGTGCTATACAGTATAAACTTATTATTTATCTGTTTTATATATAGTATTTAGTATCTGCAAATCTAGAACTCCCAATTTATCCCTTCCCACCCATTTTCCCCCTGTTAATTATGTTTGTTTTCTATGTCTGTGAGTCTGTTTCTGTTTTGTAAATAAGCTTTTCTATTTTTTTAGACTCCACATATGAGTGATATCATATGGTATTTTTCTTTCTTTCTGTCTTGCTTCACTTGGAATGACATTTTCCAGGTCCATCCATGTTGCTGCAAATGGCATTATTTTTTTTTCTGGCTGTGTTTTATTGCATTGTATAAATATACCACAAATTCTTTATCCAGTCATCTGTCGATGGACTTTTAGGTTGTTTCCAGAATCACATTCATATTGATAGATAAGATCAGTAGATTACAAACATGGCTATAATATATATAGAATTATATTTTTGAATACTGATCTGGAAACAAGCAGTAAACTGGAAGTAAATAAGATTGGAGACAGGGTGCAAGAAGAATCCTGGGCAATTTTCCCAGCAAGATATAAG
Organism: Vicugna pacos; assembly: GCF_048564905.1. NCBI lineage: Eukaryota > Metazoa > Chordata > Mammalia > Artiodactyla > Camelidae > Vicugna > Vicugna pacos. Next base: position 30,742,119 of record NC_133002.1, read on the forward strand.
TGCAACGCAAGTGATGCCTGACAATTGGTTAGGAGGAATCAGATTGCAGAGATATTTAAATGTTGACATCTATAGGCAAAAGTAATAAACTAGATATGATTGGAGATGTGGTTGGGTGCATAAGAAGAAAGAAAATATGATTCAAACCAAGTTTCTGTCTTGAGCTTCTAAGGAGGTAGTAAATGCATTCATGATAAGATATACTAAAGGAGTGGATGGATAGAGAGTCATAACAAAGGAGATAAATTCCTCACTGCATGTATTGAGTTCAGCAGTCCTTTGGAACATCTAAGATGGAGATGCTCATTAAAAAGTCAGAAATAAAATCCTATACAGACAATTCTCAACTTAATATGATTCAACTTAATGAGTTTTCAACTTTATGATTCTGAAAAGCTATGTACACTTGATAGAAACCATATTTCTTCGTATAAATAACACTTAATACTTCTTCATTTCCCTTCTTCTATTTCCCCCCATATCTTTTCCCAGCTCCCTTCCTTTCTAATTTTTGTATATGTATATATGCAGGATGGTCACAAAATTTATTGTCCAATATCTGAAACTTTATATGAAAAAGCCCATTTTTTAGGTTGAAACTAGAACAACAAGTGCAACCTGGGACTAATTTGGGTTAACCTGACCTCATGCTCTCACAATAAAACCAACAAAAGAAATGGATGAGGAAAGAAGACATTCAGAACAGGACCCTTTACTTTTAAGAAGACAGAAAATAGAAGAAAATGAAGAAGAGACTGGATATAAAAATAAAAATATGATTATTTTTAACATCAGAAGTAAGAGGACACCTTTTTCAGCTTATCTAGTTAGAAGAAACCAGATCCAATCTAGTACAACATACTTATTTTATGATTCTTCCACTTGAAGCCATATTTTTTTTCATATTTGTATACTGTTTTGTCTACCATCAAACATTCACCATTTGTGTGAATAAGCATAAATCAAATCAAGAAATAGCTGTGGAGAGCTTACTGTGTCAGTTACTTTGCTAAATGTTAAATACACAGAAATGAGTAAGATACAGTCTGTATCTCAAATAATTAAATTTAATAAGAGAGAGAAGTAAGCAAATCATAATGCCCAATAAATGCATCAATGCAAGTATATATATGAGACAAAATTAATCTCAAGGAGGAAGTGATTACACAAGCAATATGTTTTCAATGCTTTCAAAAAGAGATGATTACTGAAATGGATTTAAAGGATGAATAGAACTTCCCCAGGCATGATATTATGAGGAAAAAGCATTTTAGTCAGAAGCATAGAAGACATGGAAGCTATGAAAAAGCAAAATTGTGGATGGATTTCATTATAAGTCATTTGGACTTAATTCTATAGGCACCAAGGAGCCATAGAAGTTTTAAACAGAAGAACAATGTGATGGATGTATATTTTTGAAAGATCACTTTGATAAATGTGCGGAGAATATTTTGTATTGCTTTTTGGCAAGAGAGATAGAAACTGGAGAAACAGCCCTAAAGTGAGTTGAGTTAACAACAAATACTATAGATTAGTGAGGGTTCAAAATTCAGCTTACAGCTCAAGAAGACATTTTTGCAGAGGGACTGCAGATTTTACAAGCAGACTTAAAATAAAGCTTGCACATAACGTCAAAATTATCTTCCTGTTTCAGCTCAAATTAAATACATTTTACTTTTGAAAGGTTAGCAAGCTTGGGTTTTGCTGAAATATTCCTTCTCCACACTTTGTTTTAATATTACACTAACAAGCTGCCTTCACTTGGAGGATTTAACTCCCTTTAGATGTAGTTTACCAAACAGTAGTTGTAAAGTACTGCATTTCAAGGGGGTGATTAGTGGTAATGGGTAGAGGTTGAGGGGATGGGGGAAAGATTGTGTGCAGTGCCATGTCAGGAAAAGAAAGCTTCTCAACCTCCAAGCCATCTGAAAACATCTTCAATCCAAATTTTCAAGGGATCATAAGCTCAGACTGTAGTTTCTTACACCCCTGGGGAGGGGCAGTTTGTCATGGGTTTTATTGAACTCCAAGCAGGAATCACAGGTAAGCACAGTTTCAGTGGCCTATGGACTTCTGGCTTGGGAAACATTGTGGCTATACAACTTCCCTTTTAGTCCTAGAATTCTACCTCTGGCACTATTTGTTTCCTCTTCTTTTGCAAAAGGTAATCTGCTTAATTGACATAGGGCATAAGTCTCCTTCTTCCCTCTGAAGGATTTAGGCCTTGGGAATCTGGTCACTTTTTCTCTCTCTGGTCTTTGCCTGTTCCTTCACTAAACCAAAGGAGCCACCTCAGGCTCACAAACATGACATCCTAACCAAAATGAGGACAACAACAAATATCCCAAATAATTCCCCATTAGGATGCATATTAATTAACTGGGAAAAGTTTAGACAGGATAGTTTGAGGAAAAAGGAATTAACTTTCCTTTGCAATACTACATGGCCCCTATACAAGCTAGGGGAACAAGAAGTCTGAAAAAAAACAAACAAAAAAACCAAATCATTAAATTACAGTATCATCTTGTAGTTGGACATATTTTGTAAAAGAGGAGGTAAATGGGGAGAATTTCTATACGTACAGATTTTCTGGACCCTATACCAAGACCCAGGTTTAAGGAACTCCTTCCAGGTATGCCTGGGTCATATCCCTTCAAAGAATCTTCCATGACAGGAGCTCGATGTTTTATTTTTTTTCTTTAGTTATAGTCAGTTTACAATCTGTGTCAAATTATGGTGTACAGCAAAATTCTTCAGTCATACATGAATATACATATATTTATTTTCATAATCTTCTTCACCATGAGCTACTACAAAATCTTGAATATATTTCCCTCTGCTATACAGTATAAACTTCTTTATCTATTTTTTATATATCAGTCAGCATCTGCAAATATCAAACTATCTGTTTTCCCCTTCCCACCCCTCTCTCTCTTGACAGCCACAAGTTTGTATTCTATGTCTGTGAGTCTGCTTCTGCTTTATAAATAAATCCCTTTGTCTTTTTTTATTCCACATATGAGTGAAATCATATGATATTTTTCTTTTGTTTTCTGAATCACTTCACTTATAATGACATTCTCCAGCGACATCATGTTGCTGCAAGTGGCATTATGTTCTCATTTCTTCATGGCTGAATAGTATTCCATTGTAAAAATAAACCACGACTTCTTTATCCAGTCATCTGTTGATGAACATTTAGGTTACTTTCATTTCTTGATTATTGTAAATAGTGCTGCTAAGAACATTGGAGTGCAGGTGTCCTTTTGAAGTAGGTTTCCTTCTGGTTATATGCACAGGAGTGGGATTGCTGGGTCATAAGGTAAGTCTATTTTTAGTCTTTTGAGGAATCTCCATACTGTTTTCCACATTGGCTGAATCAAACTGCATTCCCACCAACAGAGTAGGAGGGTTTCCTTTTCTCCACACCCTCTGTAGTATTTATTACTTGTAGACTTTTGAAAGATGGCCATTCTGATTGATGTGAGGTGATACCTCGTTGTAGTTTTGATTTGCATTTCTCTGAAAATTAGTGATATTGAGCATATTTTTCATGTGCCTAATGGGCATTTGTATGTCTTCATTGGAGAATTGGTTGTTTAGGTCTTTTGCCCATTTTTGGATTGGGTTGTTTGTTTGTTTTCTTATTAAGTCATATTTACATACTGCTGTTCAGTCTTCCCAACACCATTTGCTGAAGAGACTGCCTTTATTCCGTTGTATGTTCTTGCCTTCTTTGTCAAAGATTAATTGACCAAAATTTGTGGGTTAATTTCAAATGGGACCCAATTAAACTTAGAAGCTTCTGCACAGCAAAGGAAACCATAAGTAAAACAAAATGACAACCTACAGAATGGGAGAAAATTTTTGCAAATGATGAAACCGACAAAGGTTTTATCTCCATATTATATAAGCAGCACATACAACATAATGAGAAAAAAACAAACAACCCAATCCAAAAATAAGCAGAAGACCTGGACTCGCTATTCTGTTCCATTGATCCATATGCCTGATTTTTTACAAACACTATGCTGTCTTGATTATGGTAGCTCTGTAGTATTGTCTGAAGTCTAGGAGGGTTATTCCTCCAGGCTCATCCTTTTTTTCTTCAGTAATGCTTTGGAAATTCTGGGTCTTTTGTGAGTCCATATAAATTTTATCATGATTTGTTCTAGTTCTGTGAAATAAGTTTGGGGTAATTTGACAGGGATTGCATTAAATCTGTAGATTGCCTTGGGCAACATGTCTATTTTTAACAATATTATTTCCTCCAATCTAAAGGTGTGGAATAGCTTTCCACTTTCTTAAGTCTTATTTAATTTCCTTAATCAATGTTTTGTAGTTCCCCATGTATAAGTCTTTAACCTCCTTGGTTAAATTTATTCCTAGGTATTTTATTACTTTGGGTGTTATTTTAAAAAGGATTGTTTCTTTAATTTATTTTCCTGTTGTTTCATCCTTACTATAGAGAAATGAAGCTGATTTTTGTATGTCAAACTTGTATCCTGCTACCTTACTGAATTATTTGATTAGTTCTAGTAGTTTTTGTGTGTGTGTGTGTGTGTGTGTGTGGACCTTTTAGGGTTTTCTATATATAGTATCATGTCATCTGTCAATAGTGAAAATTTTACATCTTCTTATGCAATTTCAATCCCTTTTATTTTTCTTCCCTGATTTCTGTGACTAGGACTTCCAAGACTATGTTGAATAGAAGTAGTGAGAAAGGAAAACCTTGTCTTGTCCCAGAATTTAGTGGGATGGTTTTGAGTTTTCCACCACTGAGTACTATGCTGGCTGTATGTTTTCCATAAATAGGTTTTATTGTGTTGAGATATGTTCCCTCTATACCCACTTTGGTGAGGGTTTTTATCATAAATGTGTATTGAATTTTATCAAATGCTTTTTCTTCATCTATTGAGATGATCATGTGGTTTTTGACCTTTTTCTTGTTGATGTGATGCATTACATTGTTTGACTTGCATAGATTGAAACATCCTTTTGTCCCTGGGGTGAACCCAACTTGATCATGGTGTATTATCTTTTTTATGTGCTGAGGGATTCTGTTTGCTAATATTTGGTTTAGGATTTTTGCATCTATGTTCATCAGTGATATTGGTCTCTAATTTTCTTTTTTTTGGTAGTATCTTTGTCTGTTTTTGGTCTCAGGGTGATGGTGGCTTCATAGAATGAGTTTCAGAGTACTCACTCATTTTCAATCTTCTGGAAGAGTTTGAGAAGGACCAGTATGAGTTCTTTGTACGTTTGATAGAATTCCCCAGTGAAGCCATTCATTCCAGGAGTTTTATTTGTAAAGAGGTTTTTTATTGTTATTTCAATTTGATTTCTAGTGATCGGTTTGTTTAAGTGATCAATTTCTTCTTGATTCAGTCTTGGTGGACTGTATGTTTCCAGAAACTTGTCCATTTCTCCTAGGTTATCCATTTGATTTCCATGTAGTTGTTCATAGTATTCTCTTATGATATTTTGTGTTTCTGTCATATTGGTTGTAATTTTTCCATTTTCCTTTCTTATTTTCTTTATTTGCTCTCTCTCTTTTCTCTTTGTGAACTTGGTCAGAGGTTTATAAATTTTGTTTACTCCTTCCAAAAATCAGCTCTTGATTTGATTGATTTTTTTCTATTATTTTTTAATCTCTATTTTATTTATTTTCTCCATGATATTTATCATTTCCTTCCTTCTGCTGACTTTGTTTTTTTTTTCTGCTTTAGTTTTTCTAATTCTTTTACTGGTATGTTAGACTTTTTATTTGAGATTGTTCTTTTTTGAGGAAGGCCTGTATCACTATAAACCTCCCTCTTAATACTGCCTTTGCTGCTTCCCATAGATTCTGAGTGGTTGTATTTTCATTGTCATTTGTCTCAAAGTATTTTTAAATTTCATTCTTTATTTCATCATTGACCCATTTTTTTTTTAGTAGCATGTTGTTTAATCACCACCTTGTCATTTTTTCTCTTTTGTTTTTCTGTAGTTGATTTTTAGTTTCATGGCATGGTGGTCTGAAAAGATGCTTCAAATTATTTATATTTTCTTAAAATTGTTGAGGTTCCTTTTGTGCTCAAGTACATGATCTTCCTAAAATATGTTCCATGTGCACTTGAAAAAATGTATATTATATTTTGGGGGAATGTAATATTCTGAAAATATTAACTAAGTCTAATTGTTCTACTGTTTCATTTAACTTCTCTGTTGCCTCATTAATTTTCTGTCTGGAAGATCTGTCCAGTGATATAAATGGGATGTTAAAGTCTCCTACAGTCATTGTTCTCCTATGAATTTCTCCCTTTATATCTGTTAGTATTTGCTTTATGTATTTATGTGCTCCTATATTGGGTGCATAGATGTTAATAAGTTTAATATCCTCATCTTGTATTTTTCCTTTAACCATTATAAAATGTCCTTCTTTATATTTCCTCATGGCCTTTGTGTTAAAGTCTATTTTGTCTGAAATCAGTATTGGTACTCCTGCTTTTCTGTCATTTCCATTTGCATCAAATATATTTTTCATCCTCTCACTCTCAATATATGTGTTTCTTTCTCCATAAAGTTGTCTCCTGTATGTAGCATATTGAATGTCCTCATTTTATTATCCAGTCTACCACTCTATGTCTTTTGATTGGAGTACTTAGTTGATTGACATTTACAGTAATTATTGATGTGTGTTTATTGCCATTTTGAACCCAGTTTTGCAGTTAATCTGGGGTTTTCTCTTTGTTCCTTTCTTTTTCTTTCTGTGGTTTGATAATTTTCCTTAATATTATCTTGGTTTCTTTATAGCTCTTTTGACTCTGTTGTAAGGTTTTGGCTTGTGGTTACCCTGTTTTGTAAGTATGTTAACCCATTACTATATCTGTTGGTTTTAAATAGATAGTATTATAAGCTCAAACCCATCCTACCAATAACAAAAAAGAAAAAAGGAAAAAGGTCTATGTTTTCTTGCTCCCCTTTCCCACTCTTAATGATTTAGATGTCCTTTTCACAATTTCATGTTTATTATATTGTAATTCATTGTAGTTATCACTTTCCAATTGTGGTTTTCTCCTTTCTGTAACATCCTGCTTCTTTTCTATTTAGAGTAAACATCACAATGTTTCTCTTAGCATAGGTTTAGTATTGCTAAATTCTTTTAGTTTTTGCTTGTTTGTGAAGTTCTTTATATCTCCTTCTTTTCTAAAGCATAGCCTTGCTGGATAAAGTATCCTAGGTTGCATCATTTTCTCATTCAGGACTTTGAATATATCTTCCCACTGTCTTTTGGCCTGCAGTGTTTATGTAGAGAAATCAGCTGAAAGCCTTATGGGGGTTCCCTTGTAACTCACTCTTTGCTTTTCTCTTGCTGCTTTTAGAATCATTTCTTAATCCTTAATCCTGGCCATCCAGATTATACTATGTTTACTGGGTTCTTCCTATTTGTGACTCTCTGATCTTCCTGTACTTGGGTATCTGGTTCCTTCTTTAGGTTTGGGAAAATTTCAGTCATGATTTCTTCAAATACATTTTCAATCCCCTTTACTCTTTCTTCTTCTCCTGGGACCCCTATCATGTGTAGTTCAATATGCTTTATATTATCCCATAGGTCACTTATATTGTTTTCACTGGTTTTGTTTGTTTGTTTTCCTCTCAGCTGTTCTGATTGGGAGATTTCTGTTTTCTTGTCTTCTAAGTCACTTATTCATTTCTCTGCATTATCAAGCCTACTTTTTATAGACTTTAGCTCAGCTCTCACCTCAGCAAATGAGTTTTCCAGTTTTAACTGGCTCCTCTTTATATCTTCAATTTCCTTTTTGACATATTCGCTGTCTCTATACACAAACTCTTAGTTCCTTCGGTACTTTGGTCACTCCTTTTTTGAAATCATGATCTAGTAGAGTATCAAGGTCTATTTTATTGATTATTCTTTCAGAAGACTTCTCTTGTTATTTTAATTGGGAGTGGTTCTGCTTCTTCCTTTTACTTATATGTCTCTGGCACTATGGCTCATGGAGTATCAGTCATCTACTGTGGTCTTTAAATGGTTTGTTTATTTACTTATTTATTTAAAGCAGATGCAGAAATAAAACTAAAAAAGAAAAGAAATTCAAAAGAGGAAAAAGATTTGAAAACAGAGTATAATAAATAACAGAAGAACAAATTGAAGATAAAAATCAAGTTGAGACAAATTTTTAAAAACTTAAAAGAAGAAAAAATATTTGATAACAGTATAATCAACAACAGAATAACAACACAAAGAAATAGAAATAAAATTGATAGAAATTTAAAAGTAATTAAAAGAAGAAAAAAATATTTGAAAACAGTTTATAATTGATAACAGAACAAAACAAAGAAATAAAAATGAAACTGAGACAAGAAGAAGAAGAAGCAGAAGCAGAAGAAGCAGAAGAAGCAGAAGCAGAAGCAGAAACAGAAGAAGAAGCAGAAGCAGAAGAAGCAGAAGAAGCAGAAGAAGAAGAAGAAGAAGAAGAAGAAGAAGAAGAAGAAGAAGAAGAAGAAGAAGAAGAAGAAGAAGAAGAAGAAGAAGAAGAAGAAGAAGAAGAATTTTTAAAGGAATAAATTAGAAACAAAAAATTTGTAAAGTAAAAATTTAAAAAGAAAAAAAAAGTGGATGTGTTCCCCTGGAGGCTGTGCAATCTTAATAATTTTTTTGAGAGGTCCTTCTTAAGTGAGGTCCTTCTTGGTAGTTGCCACATCTTCCTTCCCTGCTTTTTGCCAGTTGTCCCTTCAGTTGGGGGTGTGGCCAGTGATCTTGTAGCCAGAACCTGCCCTGTCTATTGAACCTCCTTTTTTTTGTGATTGTCATCACTCCTGTACTCACCCTACTGTGTGAACTCTGCTCAATGTTTCCAGAGGCCTTCTGGTCACTCTCCTGGTCTGTGCTGCTCCCAGTTCTGGTCAGAGGGTGGTTTGTGTCTCCTCCCAAAACCATATATGGAGGTGTCACTACTGCATGGTAGGTGGGCAAGTCATGCCCCTTCCCTATGCCAAGGTCTGACACTGTCCTCATGCCTGGTAGGTGGGCACATCACTCCCCAATTGAGTGCCACTCTCCACACCACATAAGGTCCAAGCTCTGTAGGTGGGCTTGGACAACATGGCTGCACCAGCACTTGCCCCTGCTCTATGCCAGAACTCAGCTCCTTATTTTTCTTAGAGGCAGGAGTCCACAGAGCCACCAGGGCAGAGCATTCCTATCTTCCTGGGGCTTTAAACAAATCTCAGTCTCTCTTATGGGCCCCTAGGTAAGTATTCATATTTTGACACACTTCTCTGAGTGAGGATTTGGTGGCTGTGGCTGCACCCCACCTCTCATCTCCCCAGAACACACCAGTAATGGTGCCTCGGGCCTCAGAGACAAAGGCTACTGCACCTCTTCCCCCAGAGCACATCAATATTGCTGCTTTTCTTTTTATTCCTATTTTATGGGGGACCCAGACTATTCTGTTCTGTATACCCTCTGAGCCATGGCACATAGCACACTGCAGTCCCCCAAGGTTTCCTCTGTACAGTTGACCCAAGTCGTCCAACTGGCTCAAGCAATTTGTCCCATCCCACACCTACTGGTTCATGCCTAGAGCTGGGGGTCGTGGAGACTCTTTGCATCCATTTAACATAATTTTATTGGTCAAGCGCTATTCCATACAGATATGAGCCTCAGAGTTTCCCCCTCCATCTTGCTGACCTCTCTGTTGGAGCAGGGGTGACCCAGTGAATGATCACTATTCCTCCTTTGCTGCTCCCTCCTTGCAGGACTGGTCCCACACTACTTTCCTTTTTCTTCCTTCTTTGTTCCTTTTCTCCTTCTAGATTAGTGGCATATTTTGTCTTTTGAAGAAGGTGATGTTCTGTCAAAGTTCAGCAGGTGTTTTTATTGGATGGGTGGGTCTGTGGATGTTAGTTCTGGTGTCTTTGTGGAAGAGGGTGAGCTATCAGTATCCTTCTACTCTGTCATCTTGACCATCCTCTGGAGCTCGATGTTTAAGATGACCCCTTATGGGTCCACCTCCACAAAGTCCACAGCCAAGAACTTTTCTTCCCTTGACTCTAAGGGAGAATATTCTTCTCATTGATCCCTAATACCATTCCTGGGCAGCTGGGGACCCCAGGCTCCCATGAATCATCTCACGGATCTGGCATTTGGAGTATTTAACAATAGAGACAGGGTTGAAGAGGAAAAAGGGAATCAGGGACAATAGCAAAAGTCACCATTCTCAGCATCAGCCCTAACCCCTGCACCCACTCAGGGTTACCCTCTCTTGTGAAGACCCATGACAAAGACAGGATCAAGGACTCTTGGATCTGAGCCACATCTTCCTGAAAAAAGACTTGTTTTAAGTACAGCCAGGAGAGCCTCTGGAAAGACAAGTGCCCTATCTTGGTTCCACTGGAAGCGAGGCTGACAATTGTCCCAAGGGATTTGGGGCTCTCCTGCCCATGGGGCCCCTAAATTAGGCATTTAGAGATTATTTTACTCTCTGATAGGCAAGGTCAATGCTCCTACTCAGCCCTGAAGCAGTTTTGGAAGGCAGACCATCATCCATCTGTGCCCTCATAAGATTATGGGTGTAAAATCTCTGAGGGAGGAATGAGAAAGGAAGGAAGGGGTTAGGTCAGAGTTATTCAAAAAATAACTCAGCAATTAACACCAAAGTGGTGAAAAATTCAACTCCCAACAGGCCTTGAGGCCCAAGATGATAGGAGATTTGACTTCTAGTAGACCTTCAGATACTCTGTAATATATTAGCATGGTAAATGACACTCCCACAGGTATCATGACAATTTCAAGGTTAATCATGAAAGGTAAAAAAGTGGGAAGTGGGCCAATTCCTGGGAATCTCAGTCCCTTCCCCAAAGTAGTTGGAATAACCCTCCCACTTCTTAGCATATGAAGTTCTGAGCCCAAAAAATTAACAATCCCTACACCTTGTGGCCACACTCCCTTCTGAGTAAGATGACCTGCACCCTGTCTATGGAGTGTGTAACTACTTTGCTTTAACCAAGCACCAGGAAGTGGCCAAGATGGTGGAGTAGAAGGATGTTGTAAGCTCACCCTTTCCCATGAATACACCAAGAAAGACATCCATGGACCCACCCATCCTCTCAGAACACCTGCTGAAGTTTGACATAACATTACCTTCTTCAAAAGAAAATATTCATCACATATCTGGTAGTAGAAAAAAAAAGAAGGAGGAAATTATTGCAGGACCTGTCTCGTGGGGAGGGAGTGATAAAGGAGGCATACTGCTCCTATAATGGGATTCCCCCTCTCCAATGGAGAGGTCAGCAGGGACAAAGGGATAACCTCCAATTCTTGTATCTGTGCATAGCAGACTTTGGCTGAGAGAACTAAGTGAAATAGGTACAAAGGGTCCCTGTGATCCCCAGCCCTAGATGCAGCCAGTTGTGGTGGGCCAGAACTGACTGTCCAAACTAGGTGGAGGACTGGAGCTGACTGTGCAGAGGCAACATCAGGCACCATGAATAAAAGTGTATACAGAACAGAATAGCCTGGGTCCCCCATAAAAAATGGGAAAAATCAACACTGTCATTGCATGTTGTGGGGAGGGGTGCAATGCAGCTGAGCTGTACATTTGTCTCTGCAGAGCTGCAGCACCATCACTGGTGTGTTCTCAGAAAAAGAGAGGTGGGGCTCGCCCTAGCCACCATATTCACAGGTGCACAGCTGTAACGTGGAGGTAAGGTTGATATCTGAATCTGTACCCAAGGGCTCCACAAGTTCATAAGCAAGACTGAGGTTTCTTTACAGCCCCAGGCAGAGGGAAACATTTTGCAAAGTGAGTGCCTTTGTGGACATGCAACTATATGACAAAGGATCAAAGAGCAGTGTCCTGTCACACAGCAAGGGTTAGGGCTTGTGCAGCTGTTTTCTGTGAGCCTGCCTACCACACACAGACATGGTTCTGGAAACTATGCTGACCGCATTTTGTGATCTCTGTGCCTCTGGAATGAGTAAGCAGTGGTCATGCAATGGAGTGAATAAAGGAGCAGCTTGTGGTGCTGGAGATGGCAATGACCCAATAGCATGAACTTCAAGTCACTGAGGGCTAGGGGCCCTAATGACACAGGCCTCTAAGATGAGTAAGCAGAGACCATGCAACAAGGCAAGTAAAGAAGAGGTGATTAGTGCTGGAGATGTCACAGACCTGATAGTGTACCATGATTCATGTGTCCAACCCAGATGTTAGTGGAAATGTACTGGCACCCTGAGGGCAGAGAACCTGGGGGCACCAGTGCAGTGCACTGATATTCTCATGGCTAAAGCAAGGGAAAAGATACAGTCAACAAAGTGTACGTAATGAACTCGAAGACACCTACTATGAACTGCAGCTCAGAAACAGATCTGGAAGTTGCCATTGCAACAAAAAAGGAACAGACTCAAAACTTATCAAGACTGGGACAACCACAGAACAAAAAGGACGCCCTGCCCAACAACCAGGGCAGGCTTTGTTCACAACACCAGCCACACCCAAAATCAAAGGGATAACAGTCAACACACACAGAAGAAAGACATGGAAAGCATCCATACTAAAAACAGACCTCAAAACAAAATTATTAGGGGTACACAACTTACACAAGAATGCATCCTCTTTAAAAAAAAAAAAACTTCAAGACCACAGTAGATAAATAATACTCCACAATCCACTGAAAGAATAATTAATGAAATAGCCCTCAATAGTCTACTACATCATAACTTCAAAACAGGAGTGATCAAAGCACTGAAATTACTAAAAAAAGACTATGAATAGAGACAGAGAATACTTTAAAAAGGAAATGGAAAGTATAAATAGGAACCGACTTCTGTTAAAAACAGAAAACTCAATGGCTGAGATAAGAGGCACATTAAAAGCACGCAAAAGCAGACTGGACAACACAGAGGAAAAAATTACTGACTTAGAAGCCAAGATAATAGAAGTCTCCCAATTAGAACAGCAGACAGAAAAGCAAATAAAAACCAATGAAAGTGATATAAGAGACCTATGGGATTATATAAAGTGTGCCAACCTACACATAATAGGGATCCCAGAAGGAGAAGTAAGAGAAAAGGGGATTGAAAATGTATCTGAAGAAATTATATTTGAAAATTCACAAACCTAAAAAAGGAATCAAATATCCAAGTACAGGAAACACAGATGGTCCTAAACAAGAAGAGCCCAAATAGACTTAGCCAAGACATGTTATAATTAGGATGGCCAAGGTTAAAGACGAAGAAATGATTCTAAAGGTAGCAATAGAAAAACAAAGAGTGAGTTACAAGGGAACCCCCATAAGGCTTTCAGCTGGTTTCACTATACAAATACTGCAGGCCAGAAGGGAGTGGCAAGTTATATTCAAAGTTCTGAATGAGAAAAAGTTGTAATCTGGGAAAATTTATCCAGCAAGGCTATCCTTTAAAATAGAAGAGATAAAGAATTTCACAAAGAAAAAACTAAAAGAATTCAGCATTACTAAACCTATGCTAAGAGAAATATTGAAATGTCTACTCTAAATAGAAAAGAAGCAGGATTCTATAGAAGGTAGAAAACCATAATTGGAAGTGCGATGACCACAATGAGTTGCAACAGAATAAACATAAAAATGTAAAAGAGGATATCAACATCATAAAGGGTGGAAGAGGGGAGCAAGAAAATATAGATTTTATCCTTTCTTTTTAGGATGTGGTTGAGCTTATATAATTATCAGTTTAAAGTAAATAGATATACTAATGGGTTAATATATTTGAAAAAGAGGGTAACCACAAGTCAAAAGCATACAATATAATCACAAAAACCAAAAGGAAACCAAGATAATACAAAAGAAAATTATCAAACCACAAAAAGAAAAAGAAAAAAGAACAAAGAGGAAATACCAAATCAACTGAAAAACTGTTTAAAATGGCAATAAACACACATCTATCAATAACTACTTTTAATGTCAATGGACTAAATGCTCCAATCAAAAGACATTGAGTAGAAGATTGGATAATAAAAGAACTTACAATATGCTGCATACAAGAGGTACACTTTAGGGTGAAAGACACACATAGATTGAAAGTGAGAGGATGGAAAAAGATATTTCGTATAACTGGAACCGACAAGAAAATGGGAGTAGCAATACTGATATCAGGCAAAATGGATTTTAAAATGAGGGCTATAAAGAAATATAAAGGACAATATACAATGATAAAAGGAGTAATATAAGATGAGGATATTACACACATTAACTTATATGTACCCAACATAGGTGCTCAATATAAGAGCACCTAAGAACATAAAGTAAGTACTAACAGATATAAACGGAGAAATTGATGGGACCACAAAGATAGTAGGAGACATTAACCCCCAATTAACATCATTGGACAGATATTCCAGACAGAAAATCAGTAAGGCAATAGAGAAACTAAATGATACAATAGAGCAGTTGGACTTGGTTGACATTTTCAGAACATTGCATCCCTCTAAAATAGAATATACATTCTTTTCAAGTGCACATGGAACATTTTCTAGGATAGATTATCTGCTTGGGCACAAAAGAGTTCTCAACAAATTTAAGTAGACAGAAATTATTTCAAGCATCTTTTCTGAAAACAATGCCATGAAACTAAAAGTCAACCACAGGAAAACAAAGGGAAAAAATGACAGCATGTAGATTAAACAACATACCATTAAAAAATCAATTAGAAATTCATTAAATCAAAGAATGCATTCAAAAATACTTTGAGACAAATGACAATGAAAACACAACCACAAAAATCTATGGGATGAAGCAAAAGTGGTCCTAAGAAGAAAGTTCACTGTGATACAGGCCTTCCTCAAAAAAGAAAAACATCTCAAATAAACAATCTAACTCATCATCTAAAAGAATTAGAAAGAGAAGAGCAAGCAAAACTAAAAATCAGAAGAATGAAGGAAACAATAAAGATCAGGGTGGAAATAAATGAAATAGAGGCTAAAAAATTTTTAAAAAATCAATCAAACCAAGAGCTGTTTTTTTTTAAAGAGTAAACAAAATTGACTAACCTCTAACCAGGCTCACCAAGAAGAAAAGAGAGAGAACACAAATCAAATTTAAAAGGAAAATGGAGAAATTATAACCAATACCACAGAAATATAGAATATCATAAGAGAATTCTATGAACAACTGTATGGAAGCAAACTGAATAACCTAGAAGAAATGGACAATTTTCTAGAAACATGCAGTCTAGTAAGACTGAATCAAAAAGAAATTGACCATTTGAACAGACAGATAACTAGAATTGGAATACAAATAAATTAAAAAAAAACTTGCAAACAAAAATCTAGGACCAGATGGTTTCACTGGGGAATTCTATCAAACATACCAGGAAGATCTCCCACTGGTCTTTCTCAAATTCTTCAAAATGATTGAATAAGAGTGAGTATTCCCATACTCACCATCACCCTGAGACCAAAACCAAAGACACTATCAAAAAATAAAATAAATAAAAATAAATAAAAAGGATTCAAATTGGAAAAGAAGAGGTAAAATTGTCATTATATGTGGATGACATAATACTATATATAGAAATCCCTGAAGACTCCACACAATCACTATTAGAGCTGATAAAAGAATTCAGCAAGACAGCAGAATACAAGATTAACATACAAAGATCAGTTGCATTTTTTTACACTAATGATGAATTAGTAGGAAAAGAAAGTAAAGAAACAATTTCTTTTAAAATTGCATCCAAAACAATAAAATAATTAGAAATAAATCTGACCAAGGAGGTAAAAGACTTTTACATGAAGAACTGCAAAAAAAAAAACTTCCTAACGAAATTAATGACTTAATAAAATGGAAAGATATCCCATACACTTGATTTGGAAGAATCAGTATTATTAAAATAGCCATACTGCCCAAGGCAATCTACACATTTAATGTGATCCCTATCAAATTATGAAGGATATTTTTCAAAGAACTAGAACAAGCAATCTTAAAATTTGTATGGAATCACAAAATATCAAAAATTTCCAAAGCAATATTGAAGAAAAAGAACAAAACTGAAGGAATAACCCTCCCAGACTTCAAAAGTGCCACAGAGCTACTATAATCAAAAGGTCATGGTTTGGGCATACAAGCAGACATATGGATGAAAGGAACACAATAGACAGCCCAGAAATAAATCCACAGACCTATGGTCAATTAATCTTTGACAAAGGAGGCAACAGTATACAACAGAGGAAAAACAGTCTCTTCAACAAGCAGTATTGGGGAAACTGGATAGCAGCATGTAAATCAATAAATTTAGAACACTCCCTCATACTATACAGAAAAATAAACTCAAACTGGCTTAAAGACTTAAATATAAGACAAGACATAGTAAATCTTCTAGAATAAAACTTAGACAAATCATTCCCTGACATAAATCTTGGCAATGTTCTTCAATAGAAATCTACTCAGGTAATGGAAATAAGAGCAAAAATAAACAAATGAGACCTAGTTAAACTCATAAGCTTTTGCACAGCAAAGGAAACCATAAGCAAAACAAAATGACAACTTCTAGAATGGAAGAGGATATTTTCAAATGATGCAACCTACAAAGGCTTAATTTCAACAGCTCATACAACTTTACAACAACAAAACAAACCAAGAACTCAACCCAATCCAAAAATGGGCAGATGATCTAAGCAAGCAATTGTCCAATGAAGACATAAAAATGGCCAATAGGCACATGAAAAGAGGCTCAATATCTCTAAATATCAGAAAAATGCAAATAAAAACTATAATGAGGTATCATCTCACACCAGTTAGAATGGTCATCATTAAAAAGTCCATGAATGAGTAATGCTGGAGAGGTTGTGGAGAAAAGGGAGCCCTCATACTCTGATGGTAGGAATGTAGTTTGGTACAGTCATCAGGGAACAGTATGGTGATTCTTCAATAAACTAAAAATAGACTTACCATTTGTTTTAGCAATCCTCCTACTGGGTGTATATTCACAGGGATCTCAAAAAGATACATGCGCCCAAATATTCATAGAAGCACTATATACAGTAACCAAGACATGGAAACAACCTAAATGTCCATTGACAGATGACTGGATAAAGATGTTGTGATATATTTATATAATGGAATACTACTTAGCCATAAAAAATAAAATAATGCCATCTGCAGCAATGTGGATGGACCTAGAGATCATCATTCTAAGTGAAGTGATCCAGAAATAGAAAGAAAAATACCATATGATATCACTAATTTGTCAAATCTTAAAAAAAATAAAAAGACAATATGAACTCATCTGCAGAACAGAAACATTCTCACAGACATAGTAAACGTTCTTATGGTTACTGAGGAAAGGGGGTAGGAGGGGATAAATTTGGGAGTTTGACATTTATAAATGTTAGTCACTAAATATAAAAATAGACTTTAAAAAAGTTTCTGCTGTATAGCACAGGTAACTATGTTCAGTATCTTGTAATAACCTTTGATGAAAAAGAATATGAAAACAAATACATGTATGTATATGCATGACTGGGACATTGTGTTGTATACTAGAAATTAACACATTGTATCTGATGGTGCTTCAATTAAAAAATAAAAGCAAAGTGAGCACACAACACCCACACCTCATGGCCTTTCTCTTGTCTTCTGAAATAGCCTACATTCTATGGAGTATGTATCTCTCTAAATAAATCTACTCTTACACAATTGTGGCTCACTCTTGAATTCTTTCCTGCATGAAGCTAAGGATCCACACTTGCTGGGGAACATCCCAAGTACTCAGCTGAGACCTGGGACATGGCTATCTTCTCACCTAACATTCATTATTTCTGTATTGCTAGAAGTGATCTTTTGTCCCTCAAGTTGTCAAGCAACTGTAGGTATACACCAAGTTTGGAAGGAAGAAGAAAATAGTCCCAAAGGAAAAAAGCCTTTGGCAGCTGCTTAGGTGATTTTCCTCGGCTCCCATTACACCACCTCAGAGTCCCAGCCATCGATAATGGCCACCTGAGTGGCTCAGATACAGTTCCTCTCCTGTTATTGTTTGCTCCAGTGATCTGGCCTTGCTGATCTCCCCCAAACCCTCTACCCTCCCAAGGGATGCTGTTGCAGGGGTTGCCTTTAGGGTGTCTGATAAAGCCAAGGTGTCCAGGGGTAGGAAAAAGGAAAGGAAAGTCAAGACCCATGTTGGGTTGACAAGGCTGTTGCCACAAAACCAGCCTTTGCACCCCAAAAGCCAGATTGAGACTCAGAGACAGAGTTTTGGGAGAAAAAGAACAGCTTTATTGCTTTTCCAGTGAAAAAGGAGTCACAGCAGGCTAATGCTTTAAGGACTTGGGATTGGGATCTTGAAGTTTTATAGAAAAACTAGATGGAGCAAAAGATGATAAATATCAGGGTGTTTTAGAAGAAAGAAGATGGCGGAGTAGAAGGACGCTTGTAGCTCAGTCTCTCCCACAAATGCACCAAGACTCACATCCACAGACCCACTCAGCCAACCAGAGCACCTGCAGAGCTTCAACAGAACATCACCCTCTTCGAAAGATAGAGACACCAAAAATCTGGTAGGAGAAAAAGAAAAAAGAAAGAAGAAAAGGCAAAGCACAGCCGGACGGGCCCCACTGGGAGGGAGTGGCAAAGGAGGACTGGTGCTCGCTCGCTGGATCTCCCCTCTCCAACTGAGATGCCAGTGGGATGGAGGGGGAGACTCCAAGGCTTGGATCTGTACAGAGCAGCCCTTGACTGACAGAACTAAGTTAAACGGTCACAGAGGGTCCTTGTGACACCCAGCCCGAGAAGCAGGGCAACAGCTGGGGGCAGGGCCAGGCTGCTCAAGCCAGGCGAGAGACGGGGCATCTGCACTGAGGCAGCACTGGGGAACTGCAAGGGGCTGCACGCCATGGCTGTGGGTGCACAGGGCAGAACAACCTCGGCCCTCCATAAAACAACACGGTTGATGTGCCCTGGGGGGAAGGGTGCATACTCCCATCCCTGAAAACCCATAGAAAATTTTGGGGGGAAGAGAGGCGGGGTCAGGCACAGCCTCCATATCCTCTGGTGCTTAGCATCCAGGCTGGGGCGGGGCAAAACCTGCTTCCAGACCTAAGGGCTTAGCAGCCTCAAAGGCCTGACGGAGACTTGTCTACAGCCAGAGGCAGATAGGATCCCTCATTCCTGGTCCCTCAGAGAACTTGCTCCACCAAGACAAACAAGGAGCTGGGTTTTGGCCCAGAGCAGGGACAAGGCTGTTCCTCGGTCTTCCCTGTGACCACCTGTGGAGCACCAACCCAAGGCAGGGCATGCAGCTGCACAGAGCAGTGGAACGACTGGCACCAGGAGAGGGAGGGTGGCCCCCCACCTTTTGTGCAGGAATGCAGCCCCTGACCATGGTGCTGGGAGGGGGCACTACCCGCCCTCCTAACAGGCCAGTCTGAACCATCTGACTGCAGCATCAGGAGGGGCAGTGACTTGCCTGCCCACAGCAAAGGAGAGCTACACCTGACCCAGTGTTGGGAGGAGGCTTGATCTGCTTGCCGACCGGTACTGGGAGCAGCACAGAAAAGGGAGCCAACGGAGGGCCTCTGGAAACAACAAGCTGAGCTTCCAAAACAGGACAAAGACAGAAAGCCTTCACATTAAAAGCACACAGACTCCAGGAGAACACAGACACTCCCCGTTTTTTTTTTTAATCTATTTTTAACCTGTCCTATTTCCTATTACCCACTTAATTTTTACTTCTTAATTCATTTTTATTTCTCTAGGGTTTTGATGTCCTGTTATTGATTAGACACAGGTTTCAAATACATCTTTTCATCTATTCCCCTTTTTTTAAAGGTTTTAAAAGAACATCAAACCCAATTGCTCTTCTGCTTCAACTTGCTCTTCTATTATTCATTATACACTGTTTTCAAACCATTTTTTCTCCCTTCTTTTAAAATTGTTTATCTCTTTCTCTTATTTTTTCTTTTTTTCTAAGTCTTATTCCTACATAGGCATTAGATAGATAAACTCGTTAAGGACCACAATAGATAACTGATACTCCATAGCCACAGTGCAAGAGAGGTATGAGCAAGATGAAGAAGCAGAGAAACCATTCCCAATTAAAACAACAAGAGAAATCCCCTGAAAGAATGATCAATGAAATAGACATTTATAGTCTACTAGATAAAGATTTCAAAAGAGGAGTGATCAAAGTGCTGAAGAAACTAGAAGAGATAGTGCTTAGAGATATAAAATATGTCAAAAATGAAATTGAAGCTATAAAGAAAAGCCAAGTAGAATGGGTAAACACATTGACTGAGATGAGGAATGATTAAAAGCTGTGCAAAGCTGACTAGATAATGCAGAGGAATGAATAAGTGACCTAGAAGACAGGACAATAGAAAGCACCCTAACAGAAGAGCCATAAGAGAAACAAACAAAAAATAACGAAAATAGCATAAAGGATCTATGGGATAAAATAAATCATGCCAAACTTTGCATAGTAGGGGTCCCAGAAGGGGAAGAAAGATCAAAGGGCATTGAAAAGGTTTTTGAAGAAATCATGACTGAAAACTACCCAAACTTAAAGAAGGAATCAGATATCCAAGTTCAGGAAGCTCAGAGGGTCCCAAACAGGAAGAACCCAAACAGACCCACACCAAGACATATCATAATCAAGATGGCCAGAGTCAAAGACAAAGAAATGATTCTAAAGGCAGCAAGAGAAAAGCAAAGAGTAAGTTACAAGGGAACCCCCATAAGGCTCTCAGCTAATTTCTCTACATAAACACTACAGGCCAGAAGGGACTGGCAAGATATATTCAAAGTTCTGAATGAAAAAAAAAGATGCAGCCTAGGATAATTTATCTGGTAAGGCTATCTTTTAGGATAGAAGGAGAGATAAAGAATTTCACAGACAAGAAAAAGCTGCAGAAGTTTAAAAACACTAAACCCCTTTCTAAGAGAAATATTAAAAGGGCTATTCTAAATAGAAAAGCAGCAGGATGCTACAGAAATGAGAAACTCACAATTGGAAAGGTGATAACTCATGAATTACAAATAAAATACACATGAAATTATAAAAGAAGACATACAAATCATTGAGAGTGGGAGAGAGAGGCAGGGAAATATAAAATATATTTTTTTCTTTAAAATTTTTTTTTGATAGGTTGGGTTTGAGATCATTTTATTATCACTTTAATAAAAACAGTTACAGTAATGGGCTAATAGATTTATGAAAAAGGGTAACCACAAGCCAAAAACATACAAGGGAGTCACAAAAATTAATTAAAATATATGATAACACAAAGGAAAATTACCAAACCACAAAAGGAAGAAGAAAGGAACAAAGATGAAACATCAAATCGACTGCAAAGAGAAATTCAAAATGGCAATAAACACACATCTATCATTCATCACTGTAAATATTAATGGACTAAATGCTCCAGTCAAAAGACATAGAGTGGCAGACTGGATAATAAAGCAAGAACTTTCAATATGCTTCATACAAGAGATCCACTTTAGGGAGAAGGACACATATAGAATGAGAGTGAAAAGATGGAAAAGGATATTCCATGCAAATGGAAAAGCCAAAGAAGCAGGGGTTGTGGTACTGATTTCAGACAAATTAGACTTTAAAACAAACGCCATAAAGAAGGATAAAGAAGGACATTTTATAATGATTAAAGCAGTGATACAAGATGAGGATATTACACACGCTAATATATATGCACCCAATATAGGAGCACCTAAGTACATAAAACAATTACTAACAGAGATAAAGGAGGATATTGATGGGAATGCAATCATAGTTGGAGATTTTCACACCGCATTACATCACTAGACAGATCTTCTCGACAGAAATAAATAAGACAACAGAGAAATTAAATAATACAATAGAAAAATTAGATTTGGTGGATATTTTTAGAGCATTACACCCCCCAAAAATGGGATATACATTCTTTTCAATTGCACATGGAACATTTTCCAGGATTGATCATGTACTTGGGCATAAAAGAAACCTCAACAATTTCAAGAATATAGAAATTACGTCAAGCATCTTTACTGACCACAATGCCATGAAACTAGAAATGAACAACAGAGAAACAATGGAGAAAGAAAGGAAATCATGGAAATTAAACAATATGTTATTAAAAAGAACAATGGGTCAATAAGGAAATGAAAGATGACATTAAAAAATACCTTGAGACAAATGACAATGAAATCACAACCACTCAAAATCTATGGGACACAGCAAAGGCAGTGCTAAAAGGGAAGCTTATAGCAATACAGGCCTTCCTCAAAAAAGAACAATCTCAAATAAACAATTTAACCCACCAGGGGAATGAATAAGAAAAAGAAGAATAAAAAGCCCCAAAAGGTAGAGAACGAATGAAATTATAAAGATCAGGGAAGAAATAAATAAAATAGAGATTAACAAGACCATACGAAAAATCAACCAAACCAAAAGCTGGTTTTTTGGAAAAGTAAATAAAATTGACGAACCCCTGGCAAAACTCACAAACAAGAAAAAAAAAGAGAGCACAAATTAGCAAAATAAGAAAGGAAAAAGGAGAAATTACAACAAACAAAATATAAATACAGAATATCATACAAGAATATTATGAAAAACTATACGGAACCAAAACTATATAACCTAGAAGAGATGGACAAGTTTCTGGAAACATACTGACCACCAACCCTGAATCAAGAAGAAACTGACCACTTGAACAATCCAATCACTAGAAATGAAATAGAAATAGCAATTAAAAACCTCTCTACGTAGAAAAGTCCAGGACCAGATGCTTTTACAAGGGAATTCTACCAAACATACAAAGAAGAACACATACCAGTCCTTCTCAAACTCTTACAGATGATTTAAAAGGAGGGAATACTCCCAAACTCATTCTATGAAGCCACCATCACCCTGACATCAAAACCAGGCAAAGACACTACCAAAAAAACAGAATTATAGGCCAATATCACTGATGAACATAGACATCAAAATCCTCACCAAAATATTAGCAAATAGTAACCAACAGCACATAGAAAAGATTATACATCATGACCAAGTGGAGTTCATCCCACGGAAAAAAGGGTAGTTCAAAATACACACATCAATCAATGTAATGCATCACATCAACAAGAGAAAGGACAAAAACCACATGATCACCTCAATAGATGCAGAAAAAGCCTTTGATAAATTTCAACACCAACTATTGTTAAAAAAAATTTTACCAAAGTGGGTAAAGAGGGAACATATCTCAACATAATAAAAGCTATATATGACAAACCTACAGCCAGCATAGTCCTCAACAGTGAAATACTCAAAAGCTTCCCACTAAATTCTGGGAAAAGATAAGGCTATCCACTTTCACCACTCCTATTCAACATAGTATTGGAAGTCTTAGCCACAGCAGTCAGGCAAGAGTGAGAAATAAAAGGGATCCATATTGGAAAAAAAACAGGTTAAAGTGTCACTATATGCTGATGACATGTTACTATATATAGAAAACCCTAAAAGGTCCACACAAAACCTACTAGAGCTGACTGAAGAATTCAGCAAGGTAGCAGGTTACAAGATTAACATTCAAAGATCAGTTGCATTTCTTTACACTAATGATGAATCAACATTAAAAAAAAGTAAAGAAACAATCCCCTTTAAAATAGCACCCAAAGTAACAAAATATCTTGGAATACATCTAACCAAGGAGGTGAAAGAATTATACACAGAAAACTATAAACCATTGATGAAGGAAATTAAAGACTTTAAAAAATGGAAAGAAATCTCATGATTTTGGATTGGAAGAATCAATATTGTTAAAATGGTCACACTGCCCAAAGCAATCTCTAGATTTAATGCATTCCCTATCCAATTACCCAGGACATATTTCACAGAACTAGAACAAATCATAATAAAATTTATATGGAACCATCAAAGACCTAGAATTGCCAAATCATTACTGAAGAGAAAGAAAGAGGATGGAGGAATAACTCTCCCAGACTTCAGACAATACTACAGTGCTACAGTCATCAAGCAGCATGGTATTGATACAAAAACAGACATATGGACCAATGGAACAGAATAGAGAGCTAGGATATGAACCTACAAACTTTTGGTCAACTAAACTTTGACAAAGGAAGCAAGAATATACAATGGAATAAAGACAGTCTCTTCAGCAAATGGTGTTGGGAAAACTGGACAGCAGCATGTAAAACAATGAAGCTAGACCACTCCCTTATACCAGATACAATAATCAACTCAAAATGGATCAAAGACTTAAACATAAGACAACACACAATAAGCCTCCTAGAGGAAAATGTAGGCAAAACATTATCTGACATACATCTCAAAAGTTTTCTCCTAGTAGGAATAAAAGCAAGAATAAACAAATGGGACCTAATGAAACTTACAAACTTCTATACAGCAAAGGAAACCATAAGTAAAACAAAAAGATAACCTACAGAATGGGAAAAAATGTTTGCAAATGAAACCAACAAAAGCTTCACCTCCAGAATATATAAGCAGCTCATACGACTCAATAAGAAAAAAATAAACAACCCAATCCAAAAATGAGCAGAAGGCCTAAACAAGCAATTCTCCAAGGAAGACACAAAAATGATCAATAGATACGTTAAAAAATGCTCAATATCACTAATTATCAGAGAAATGCAAATCGAAACTACAATAAGGTATCATCTCACATCAGTCAGAATGGCCGTCATTCTAAAATCCAAAAATGACAAATGCTGGAGAGGCTGTGGAGAAAGGGGAACTCTCTTACACTGCTGGTGGGAATGCTGTTTGGTGCAGCCACTATGGAAAACACTGGAGATTCCTCAAAAGACAAGAATAGACTTTCTGTATGACCCAGGAATCCCACACCTGGGCTTATATCCCAAAGGAACCCTAGTTCAGGATGACACCTGCACCCCAATGTTCATAGCAGCACTATTTACAATAGCCAAGACATGGAAACAGGCTAAATGTCCACCAACTGATGACTGGATAAAGAGGAAGTGGTATATTTATACAATGGAATACTATTCAACCATAAAAACTGACAACATAATGCCATTTGCAGCAAAGTGGGTGGTCATGGAGAATGTCATTCTACGTGAACTAAGCCAGAAAGAGAAAGAAAAATACTATATTAGATCGCTCATATGTAGAATCTAAAAAACAAAAGAACAAAACAGACAAAAAAAACCGTAAATACAAAACAGAAATAGACTCATAGACATAGAATACAAACTTGTGGTTGCCAAGGGGGCGAAGGGTGGGAAGTGACAGATGGGATTTCAGAATTGTAGAATAGATAAATATTATTCTGTATAACACAGGGAAATATACACAAAGTACTTATTATTATTATTATTATTATTATTATTATTATTTATTATCATCATAATCTTCATCATCATCAAAATATTGCTTATGTTTGTCATTCTTCTTATTGAACACCTTTAATCCTATAAAGAATAAGAAAGAGCAGAAAAAGATGAGTGGAACCAAGAAAATATGTTCTGATACATATATGTTGCTCCTGTGGATTTTATTACTATTATTGCTATATAATTATTACAGCTGGAGATGTGTTCCCCATTCAGGTCTGAACTCCAGATTTTGAAAAGTGTTTGTGTTTTTATGTAATAAGTATTAATGTCCTTATTTTTCCATTTAAGAATTCAAACCATTCTTTTAGTTGCAAAAATTTAGTTATAGAAATAACAATTTTAGGATGACACCTGCTCCCCAATGTTCATAGCAGCATTATTTACAATAGCCAAAACATGGACACAGCCTAAATGTCCATTAACAGATGACTGGATAAAGAAGAGGTGGTATATTTATACAATGGAATACTACTCAGCCATAAAAACCGACAACATAACGCCATTTGCAGCAACATGGATGCTCCTGGAGAATGTCATTCTAAGTGAAGTAAGCCAGAAAGAGAAAGAAAAATACTATATGAGATCGCTCATATGTGGAATCTAAAACAAACAAACAAAGCATAAATACAGAACAGAAATAGACTCATAGACATAGAATACAGATTTGTGGTTGCCAAGGGGGTGAGGGGTGGGAAGAGACAGTCTGGGATTACAAAATTGTAGAATAGATAAACAAGATTATACTGTATAGCACAGGAAAATATATACAAGACCTTATGGTAGCTCACAGAGAAAGGAATGTGACAATGAAAATATATATATGTTCATGTATAATTGAAAAATTGTGCTGAACACTGGAATTTGACACAACATTGTGAAATGATTATAAATCAATAAAAAACTTAAAAAATAAGAAATAACAATTTTAATGGAAAGATGAAAGAAAAACTATCATTTTGTAGTGCAGTAGCCAGAATCAAAAATAATGGAAACAGTACCAACAAAATAAAAAGGATTGTTTGAAAAACATTAAACCCAAGCATTAGGAGGGTTGAAAGAACAAATTAAGAACTCAATCACTGGGAAGCTGATTCCAAATTTTGAATTAGAATGAAAGCAATATTAGTCAAATCTGAGACAAACAGAAAATTACATGGAGCTCCTATCACCCTTGCCAGTAAGTAGGACTGATTTTGGAGTCCAGGATATCCTGAGTTGCAGGCAAGATTAAGGAGAAATAGTTACCCTAGTTGGAAGCTACAGGAAGAGAGCTGATGTTCCTGTCATCTGTTACTAATAATTCATTATTCACAATTGATATCAGGAAGAAATCTCTCAAAAACAAGGATAAAATCTTTTAAACTCTGAATATTTCCAATAGTGGTGGTGTTACTGAATTAAACTTTATGGACACTGCTTAGGCCCTAAACCAGCTAAGGTTTGTTGCCTCAGCTTGGGTTAGTTCTTTTTTCTATTGGGGTTCCAATAAGTGAAAAACAAAACTGAAGTTGAGATCAACACAGTAAAAACTTTATTCAGTCATCAAAGAATGGAGGAGTGGGAACAAAGTTCCCAGATCAATGACTTACCTACATGGTGAGAGTGATTTCATTTTGAATAGTAAAGACCAAAGAAGCAAGATGAGGCTAATGATGGGGAAGCATATGCATTAGTCTATGCAGGGCTTTTTCAAGGAAGTGGGGTGCCATTCTTTTTTTTTTTAATTTCTTTTTTTATTGATATAGAGTCAGTTTACAATTTTGTGTCAATTTCTAGTGTACAACTTAATATTTCAGTCATACATATACATACATATATTCTTTCTTATATTCTTTTTCATTGTAGGTTACTACAAGATATTGAATATAGTTTCCTGTGATATACAGTAGATCCTTGTTTATTAATTTTATATATAGTATCTAATATCTGCCAAACCCAAAATAACTATCTCTCCCCACATTTTCCCCCATTCAATAACGAGAAGTTTGTTTTCTATGTCTGTGGGTCTGTTTGTTTTGTAAATAAGTTTATTTGTAGCCTTTTTTAGATTCCACATATAAGTGATATCACATGGTATTTTTCTTTCCCTTTGTGGCTTACTTCATTTAGTATGACAATCTCCAGGTACAAGCATGTTGCTGCAAATAGCATTATTTTCTTATTTTCTATAGTTGAGTAGCATTCCATTGTATAAATGTTCCACAAATTCTTATCTTAACTATTTTATTTATTTATAATCATTTTACAATGTTGTGTCAAATTTCAGTGTAGAACACAATATTTCAGTTATACATGAACATATATATATATAATTCATTGTCATATTTTTTCTCTGTGATCTACCATAAGATCTTGTATGTATTTCCATGTGCTCTACAGTATAATCTTGCTTATCTATTTGATATTTTGAAATTCTAGCCTATCCTTTCCCACCCTCTGCCCTATTGGCAACCCAACTATGTATTCTATGTCTATGAGTCTGTTTCTGTTTTGTACTTATGTTTTCTGATTGTTTGTTTGTTTGTTTTACATTTCACATATAAGCGATCTCATATGGTATTTTTCTTTCTCTTTCTAGCTTACTTCACTTAGAATGACATTCTCCAAGAGCATCCACATTACTGAAAGTGGCGTTATGTTGTTGGTTTTTATGGCTGAATGATATTCCATTGTATAAATATACCACTTCTTCTTTGTCCAGTCATCTGTTGATGGACATTTAGGCTGTGTCCATGTTTTGGCTATTGTAAATAATGCTGCTATAAACATTGGGGTGCAGGTATCATCCTGAAGTAGGGTTCTTTCTGGATATATGCCCAGGAGCAGAATTCCTGGGCCATATGTTAAGTCTATTCCTGGTCTTTTGAGGAATCTCCACACTGTTTTCCACAGTGGCTGCACCAAACAACATTCCCACCAGCAGTGTAGGAGGGTTCACTTTTCTACACATCCTCTCCAGCATTTGTCATTTGTGGATTTTTGAATGATGGTCATTCTGACTCATGTGAGGTGATACCTCATTGTAGTTTTGATTTGCATTTCTCTGATAATTAGTGATATTGAGCATTTTTTCATGTGCCTATTGATCATTTGTATGTCTTCCTTGGAAAATTTCTTATTTAAGTCTTCTGCCCATTTCTGGGTCGGGTTGTTTGTTTTTTCTTGTTAAGTCATATGAGCTGCTTATATATTCTGGAGATCAGGCCTTTGTCGGTTTCATTTGCAAACATTTTTTCCCATTCCGTAGGTTATCTTTTTGTTTTACTTATGGTTTCTTTTGCTGTGCAGAAGCTTGTAAGTTTCATTAAGTCCCATTTGTTTATCCTTGCTTTTATTTCTATTGTTTGAGTAAACTGTTCTAGGAGAATATTTTTGATATGTATGTCAGATAATGTTTTGCCTGCACTTTCTTCTAGGAGGTTTATTGTATCTTGTCTTATGTTTAAGTCTTTGATTCATTTTGAGTTGATTTTTGTGTATGGTGTAAGGAACTGTTCTAGCTTCATTATTTTACATGCTGCTGTCCAGTTTTTCCAACACCATTTGCTAAAGAGACTGTCTTTATTCCATTGTATATTCTTGCTTCCTTTGTCGAAGATCAGTTGACCAAACGTTTCTGGGTTCATTCCCAGGCTCTCTATTCTGTTCCATTAGTCTATATGTCTGCTTTTGTACCAGTACCATGCTGCTTGATGACTGTAGCTCTATAGTATTCTCTGAAGGCTGGTAGAGTTATTCCTCCATCTTCTTTCTTTCTCTTCAGTAATGATTTGGCAATTCTAGGTCTCTGATGGTTCCATATAAATTTTATTATGATTTGTTCTAGTCCTGTGAAATATGTCCAGGGTAATTTGATAGGGATTGCATTAAATCTGTAGATTGCCTTGGGCAGTGTGACCATTTTAACAATATTGGTTCTTTCAATCCAAGAGCATGGGATTTCTTTCCATTTTCTAAGTCTTCTTTCACTTCCTTCAACAATGGTTTATAGTTTTCTGTGTATAATTCTTTCACCTCCTTGGTTAGATTTATTCCTAGGTATTTTATTACTCTGGGTGCTATTTTAAAGGGGATTGTTCCTTTACTTTCTTTTCCTGTTGATTCATCGTTAGTGTAAAGAAATGCAACTGATTTTTGAACTTTAATCTTGTAACCTGCTACCTTGCTGAATTCTTCAATCAGCTCTAGATTTTATGTGGACCTTTTAGGGTTTTCTATATATAGTAACATGTCATCGGCATATAGTGGCAATTTAACCTCTTCTTTTCCAATTTGGATCCCATTTATTTCTCTCTGTTGCTTGATTGCTGTGGCTAGGACTTCCAAGACTATGTTGAGTAGGAGTGATTTTAGCAGGTAGTCCTGTCCAGTCCCAGATTTTAGTGGGAAGTTTTTGAGTTTTTCACTATTTAGTACTATGCTGGCTGTAAGTTTGTCATATATAGATTTTATTATGTTGAGATATGTTCCTTCTTTACCCACTTTGGTAAGAGTTTTTATCATTAAAGAATATTAAATTTTATCAAATGTTTTTCTGCATCTATTGAGATGATCATGTGGTTTTTGTCCTTTCTCCTGTTGATGTGATGTATTACATTGATTGATTTGCATATGTGAACTAGCCTTGTGTCCCTTGGATGAACCCCACTTGGTCATGATGTATAATCTTTTCTATGTGCTGTTGGATATTATTTGCTAATATTTTGGTGAGGATTTTGGCATCTATGTTCATCGGTGATATTGGCCTATAATTCTCTTTTTTGGTAGTATCTTTACCTTGTTTTGGTATCGGGGTGATAGTGGTATCATAGAATGTGTTTGGAAGTATTCCCTCGTTTTCAATCATCTGGAAGTGTTTGAGAAGGACTGGTATGAGTTCTTCTTTGTACGTTTGGTAGAATTCCCTGGTGAAGCTGTCCAGTCCTGGACTTCTATTTGTAGGGAAGTTTTTAATTGCTATTTCTATTTCATTTGTAGTGATCAGTTTGTTTAAGTGGGAAGTTTCTTCTTGGTTCTGTCTTGGTGGACAGTATGTTTCCAGAAATTTGTCCATCTCCTCAAGGTTATCCATTTTGGTGCCATATAGTTTTTCATAATATTCTTGTATGGTCTTCTGTATTTTATAATATTCTGGTATGATATTCGTTATTTGCTGTAATTTCTCCATTTTCCTTTCTTATTTTCCTAATTTGTGCTCTCTCTTTTTTCTTCTTTGTGAGTTTAGCCAGAGGTTTGCTGATTTTATTTACTTTTTCAAAAAACAGCTTTTGGTTTGATTGATTTTTTTCTACAGTTTTTTAATCTCTATTTTATATTTCCTCCCTGGTCTTTATTATTTCCTTCCTTCTGCTGACTTTTGGGGATTTTTTGCTCTGCTTTTTCTAACTCTATCAGCTGGTGGGTTATATTGTTTATTTCAGATTGTTTTCTTTTTTAAGGAAGGCCTGTATGAGTATAAACTTCCCTCTTAGCACTGCCTTTGCTGTGTCCCATAGATTTTGAGTGGTTTTGTTTTCATTTTCACTTGTCTCGAAGTTTTTTTTTAATTTCAAATTTGATTTCATAATTGACCCATTGTTTTTTTTCAAGTATGTTTTTAATCTCCATGCTTTCCTTTTGTTTTTTTCCTGTTCCTCTGCAGTTGATTTCTAGTTTCATGGCATTGTGGTCAGTAAAGATGCTTGAGACAATTTGTATCTTCTTAAAATTGTATGGGTTTCTTTTTTGCCCAACTACATGATCAATCCTAAAAAATGTTCCATGTGCACTTGAAAAGAATGTATATTCTATTTTTGAGGGTGCAATAGTCTGAAAATAGCCACCAAATCTTATTTTTCTATTGTATTATTAATTTCTTTGTTGCCATATTTATTTTCTGTCTGGAAGATCTGTGTAGTGATGTTAATGCAGTGTTAAAATCTCCAACTACAACTATATTCCCAACAATATCCCCCTTTATCTCTGTTAGTAATTGTTTTATGTACTTAGGTGCCCCTATTTGGGTGCATATATACTGAGTGTAGTATCCTCATCTTGTATTACTCCTTTAATCATTATTAATGTCCTTCTTTATCTTTCTTTATGGATTTGATTTTAAAGTCCTGTTTGTCTGAAGTCAATACTGTTACACCTGCTTTTTTGGCTTTTCCATTTGCATGGAATATCCTTTTCTATCCTTTCACTCTCAATCTATATGTGTCATTCTCTGTAAAGTGGGTCTCTTGTATGAAGCATATTGAAGGTTCTTGCTTTATTATCCAGTCTGCCACTCTATGTCTTTTGACTGGAACATTTAGTCCATTAATATTTACAGTGATTAATGATAGATGTGTGTTTATTTCCATTTTGCACATATCTTTGCAGTTGATTTGGTATTTCTTCTTTGTCCCTTTCTTCCTTTTGTGGTTTGGTAATTTTTCTTTGCATTATCATGGATTTTATTTAGTTTTTCTGACTCACTTGTAAGTTTTTTCCTTCTAGTTACCCTTTTTTGTAAGGTTATTAACCCATTACTATAACTGTTTTTGTTAAACTGATAGTAACATAATCTAAACCCATCCAACTGAGAACAAAAATTTTAAAAAGAAAGAAAAAAATACTTTATATTTTCTCGCTTCCCTCTCCCAATCTTATTGATTTAGATGTCTTCTTTTACAATTTTGTGTTTATTTTATTTGTAATTCATGAGTTATCACCTTTCCAGTTATGAGTTTCTCGTTTCTGTAGCATCCTGCTGCTTTTCTAGAGTAGACCTGTCAATATTTCTTTTAGCATGGGTGTAGTGTTGCTAAACTCTTTTAGTTTTTGCTTGTCTGTGAAATTGTTTATCTCTCTTTCTATCCTAAAGGAAAGCCTTGCTGGATAAAGTATCCTAGGCTGCATATTTTTTCATTCATAACTTTGAATATATCTTGCCACTCTCTTCTGGCCTGTAGTGTTTTTGTGGAGAAATCAGCTGAGAGCCTTATGGTGGTTCCCTTTTAAGTCACTCTTTGCTTTTCTCTTGATGACTTTAGGATCATTTCTTTATTCTTGACTCTGGCCATATTAATTATGATATGTCTTGGTGTAGGTCTGTTTGGGTTCTTACTCTTTGGGACCCTCTAAGCTTCCTGTAGTTGGATATCTGATTCCTTCTTTAAGTTTGGGAAGTTTTCAGTCATGATTTCCTCCAATACCTTTTCAACTCCCTTTGACCTTTCTTCCCCTTCTGGGACCCCAATTATGTGATGATTGTCATGCCTTATATTATCTCATAGGTCCCTTATGTTGCATTCATTTGTTTTTATTTGTTTATCTCATAGCTCTTCTGATTGTGTGCTTTCTGTTGTCCTGTCTTCTAGATCACCTATTCATTCCTCTAAATTATCTAGTCTCCTTTTTGAACAGCATTTAGATGAGTTCTCATCTCAGCCAATAAATTTACTGATTCTACCTGGCTCTTCTTTATAACTTCCATTTCACTTTTGACATATTTTATATCTCTAAACACTATCTCTTTCAGTTCCTTCAGTACTTTGATCACTCCTTTTTTGAAATCTTGATCTAGTAGGCTATCAATGTCTATTTCATTGATCATTCTTTCAGGGGATTTCTCATTCTTTTAATTGGGAATGGTTTCTCTGTTTCATCTTGCTCATATCTCTCTGGCATTGTGGGTTCTGGAATATCAGTTATCTATTATTGTCCTTAAGGAGATTGTTTATTTATGTATCTACTACCTATGGAGAAATGAAACTTAATTAAAAAAAAGAGAGAATGAGAGAGAAAGATAATTTTAAAAGAAGGGAGAAAGAAGGTTTGAAAACAGTGTATAATCAATTATAGAAGAGCATTTTGAATCAGACTAGCAATCAAGTTGAGATATCTTTTTTAAAACTGTTTTAAAAGAAAGGAAAAAGATTAAAAAAAAAACAATATTTGAAACCTGTGTATAATAAAACCAAAAGAAATGAAAATGAAATCAGGTGGCTTTAAAAAAAATAATAATATAATTAGTTTAAAATATTAATTAAAAGGAATTAAAACTAGAAACATATACAATTGTTTAGAAAGTAGAAATTAAAAAGGTAATAGAAAAAATAAAAAAAGATAAATGAATGAGAGAATTCTAAAGAAGGGAGAAAAAGCTTTGAAAACATTGTACAATCAATAATAGAAGACCGAGTTGAAGCATAATAGCAATCAGGTTGAGACGTCTTTTAAAAACCTTTTTAAAAAAGGAGAAAAGAAGAAAAAAATATTTGAAACCTGTATATAATAACAGGAGATCAAAACCAAGATAAATAAAAATGAAATGATGTGGATTTTTTTAATATAATAATAAGAAAAATATTTTAGAAGAAAAATTTAAAAGGGATTAAAACTGGAAGCATATATTATTGTTTTAAAAGTAAAAATTAAAAAGCTAATAGAAAATAGAACAAGTGAAAACAGATTAAAAGGCGGGGGGAATGTTCTCCTGGGGACTATGTTCTCTTAACGAGAAGTCTTTCTGTCTTCACCCTGTTTTGTGAACTCAGCTTGTTTTTTCCAGAGGCCCTATGTTGGCGTCCTCATCTGTGCTCCTCCCAGTGCCTGTCAGCAAACAGATCACGCCCCCTCCCAACATTGGTTCAGGTGCAGCTCCCCTTTGCTGTGGGCATGCAGGTCACTCTCCATCTCTATGCCCTAGTCAGATGTTGCAGGCTGGCCAGATAAGCGGGCAGATTGCACCCCATCCCAGCACCATGGTCAGGTGCTACACTCTTTCCAGGAAGAGGGATGGCCACCAACCCTCTCCCAGCACAGGTTGCTCTGCAGCTCTGTGCCACTGCATGCTCTGCCTCTGATCTGGACTCCGTAGGCAGGTTCAGGGAAGAACGCAGAACAGCCTCATCCCTGCTCTGAGCCAAACCTTAGCTCCTTGTTTGTCTTGGTGATGCCAGTTCTCTGAGGTACCACGACAGAAAGTTCCTATCTGCCTCGGGCTGTAGACAAATCTCCATCTTGTCTGGCCTTTGAGGCTGCTAAGCCCTTAGGTACGGATTCAGGTTCCAACCCTGCCCTCACCTGGATATGGCAGCTGTACCTGAGCCCCAATTTTCTTCATCTGAAAACCCTCCACAGGTTTTCAGAGATGGGGGTATGGCACCATTCCCCCCAGGGCACATCAGCCAAGTTGTTTTATGGAGGGCCTAGGTAGTTCTGCCTTGTGCACCCACTCAAACATGACATGCAGCACCCTGTAGTCCCCTGAGGCTGCCTCAGTGTGGCTGCCCCATTTCTCCACCCAGCTCAACCTGTCCTAGCCCCCAGCTGTCAGCTTGCATCTCAGGCTGGGGGTCGCAGGGACTCTCTGTGTCCATTTAATTCTGTCAGTCAACTGGTGCTCCATACACATATGAGCTTCAGAGTCTCCTCTGTCCTGCTGGCCTCTCCATTGGAGAGAGGAAGACCCAGCAAACAGGCACTAGACCTCCTTTGATGCTCCCTCCCCATGAGACACGTCCAAGACTGTTTTGCCTCCTATTCTTTCTTTTTTCCTTTTCTCCTACCAGATTTTTGGCATCTTGTTCTTTTGAAGAGGATGATGTTCTGTTGGAGTTCTGCACGGGCTCTGGTTGGCTGAGTGGGTCCATGGATGTGAGTCTCGGTGCATTTGTGGGAGAGGGTGAACTACAAGTGTCCTACTACTCTACCATAATCCACAAATTCTTTATCCAATCATCTGCTAGTTGACACAGATTGCTTCCATGTCTTTGCTACTGTAAGCATTGTTGTTATGAATATTAAGGTGCATGTATCTTTTTCAATTAGATTTTCCTCTGGATATATGCCCAGGAGTGGGATTTGTGGATCATATGGTAAGTCTATTTTTATTTTTTTTAAGGAATCACCATACTGTTTTCCATAATGGCTGTAGCAAACTACATTCCTAACAAGAGATTTTTTGTTGCAAAAACTAAAAGAATTTAATGATACTAAACCTATCCTAAAAGAAATATTTAAAGGTCTACTCTAAATAGAAAAGCAGCAGGAAGCTATAGAAGTGAGAAAACCATAATTAGAAATGTTATAACTACAATAAGTTGCAAGAAAATAGACATGAAGAAGAAAAAAAGAAAGAAAAAAAAAGAAATAGGAAATCAAAATCATAAAAAGCATGAGAGGGGAGCAAGAAAATATAGGGGTTTTTCCTCAATTCTTTTTTTTCCTTGTTCTTTTTAGAATGTGTTTGAGCCTACATGACAACCAGTCTAAAGCAGATAGATATATTAATAGGTATAAATACTTAAAAAACAGGGAAACTACAAATCAAATGCATGCAATAGAATCACAGAAATCAAAAATAAATGTAGATAACACAAAAGAAAATAATTAAATCACACAAAAAAAAAAGAAAAAAGGAAGGAACAAAGAGGAAATACCAAATCAACTGGAAAGCTAAATTTAAAATTGCAATAAACACACATCTGTCAATCATTACTATAAATGTCAATGGAATAAATGCTCCAATAAAAAGACATAGAGTGTCAGGTTGGATAATCAAACAAGAAACTACAATATGCTGCCTAAAAGAAACTCACTTTAGAGTGAAGGGCACACGCCAATTAAAAGTGAGACAATGGGAAAAGATGTTTCATGCAAATGGAAATGACAAGAAATCAGGAGTAGGAATATTCATATCAGACAAAAGAGACCCTAAAAGAAAATCCATAAAGAAAGATAAAGAATGACACTATATAATGATCAAAGGAGCAATATAAGATGAGGATATTATACTCATTAACATATATGCATCCAATATAGGAGCCCCTAAATATATAAAAAAATACTAACAGACATAAAGGGAGAAATTGATGGGGATACACTAATAGTAGGAGATTTTAACAACCAACTAACATCACTGGACATGTCTTCCAGAGAGAAAATCAATTTAAAAAAAAATGGAGCTACTAAATGACACAACAGAGCATTTGGACTTGGTGGATATTTTTAAGCCATTACATCCCTTAAGAACAGAATATACAATATTTTCAAGTGCTCACATGACTTTCTCTAAGATAGACCACATACTTGGGCACAAAAGAAGCCTCAACATATTTAAAAGGATAGAAATTATTTCAAGTATCTTCTCTGACCGCAATAGCATGAAATTAGGAATCAACCACAGGAAAACAAAGGGGGAAAAAACAACATGGCGATTAAACAATATGCTTCTAACAAAAACCCAATGATTCAATGATGAAATCAAAGAAGAAATTTTAAAATACCTTGAGACAAATGACAATGAAATCCCAACCACACAAAATCTATGAAATGCAGCAAAAGCAGTGCTAAAATGGAAATTTATAGTGATACAGGCCTTCTGCGAAAAAAGAAAAGAAAAAAAATCACAAATAAACAACCTAAACTAAAACCTAAAAAAAAAAAAAGAAAAAGAAGAACAAACAAATCCTAAAGTCAGCAGAAGGAAAGAAATAATAAAGATCAGGGAGTAAATAAATAAAATACAGATTTAAAAAACAAAAGAAAAAAATCAATCAAACCAAGAGCTGGTTTTTTGAGAGTAAACAAAACTGACAAACCGCTGGCCAGGCTCACTAAGAAAAGTGAGAGAATGCAAATATACAAAATAAGAAAGGAAAATGGAGAAATTACAATCAACACCACAGAAATACAAAAATTCATAAGAGAATATTATGAAGAACTATATGGCAATAAACTGAACAACTTAGAAGAAAACATACAGCCCACCAAAACTGAATCAAAAAGAAATAGATCATTTGAACAATCAATCACTAGAAACAAAATAGAATCATCAATTAAAAAAAAAGAAACTCCCTGCAAACAAAAGTCCAGGACCAAATAACTTCACTGGGAAATTCTATAAAACATACAAAAAACAGCTCATATTGACCATTTTCAAACTCTTCCAAAAGATTAAAAAGAAGGGAGTATCCCCAAACTGATTCTATGAAGCCACCATTACCCTGATACTAAAGACATACAAAGACACTAACAAAAACAAAACTATAGGACAATATTCTTTATGAACATTGATGCAAAAATGCTCAACAAAATATTAGTAAACAGAATCCAGCAACACATAAAAAAGATTATACACCATGATAAGGTTGGTTAATCTCATGGACAGAATGATTGTTCAAAATACAGAAATCAATCAACATGATACACCACATCAACAAGAGCAATGACAGAAGAACACATAATCATCAAATAAATGAGGAAAAACAATTTAATAAAAATTCAACACCCATTCATGATAAAACTCTAGCCAAAATATGTATACAGGGAACATGTCTCACCATATTACAAATTATTTATTATAAGCTACACCTGGCATAATACTCAATGGTGAGAGGTTGAAACTCCTATAATCTGGAACAAGACATGGATTCCACTCTCATCATTTCCAATCAATACAGTATTGAAAGTCCTAGCCATAACACTTTGAGAAGAAAAAGAAAAAAGGGATAAGAATGGGAAGAGAACAGGTAAAATTGTCATTATATGTGGATGACATGATACTATATATAGGAAATCTTAAGGTCTCCACACAAAAACTACTAGAGCTGGTAAAAGAATTTGGCAAGTTACCAGGATATAGTTGGCATACAGAAATCAGTTGCATTTCTTTACACTAACAATACAGTAGCTGTAGAGCTACAGTCATCAAGACAGCATGGTATTGGTATAAAAGCAAACATATAGACCAATGGAACAGAATAAATATCCCAGAAATGAGCCCACAAACTTTTGGCCAACTAATCTTCGACAAAGGAAGCAAGAATATACAATGGAATAAAGACAATCTCTTCAGCAAATGGTGTTGGGAAAACTGGACAGCAGCATGTAAAGCAATGAGGCTAGACAACTCCCTTACACCATACACAAAAATTAACTCAAAATGGATCAAAGACTTAAACATAAGACAACACACAATAAACCTCCTAGAGGAAAATATAGGCAAAAAATTATCTGACAAGCATATCAAAAATATTCTCGTTCTGTGAAATATGTCCTGGGTAATTGGATAGGGATTGCATTAAATCTGTAGATTGCCTTGGGCAGTGTGACCATTTTAACAATATTTATTCTCCCAATCCAAGAGCATGGAATATCTTTCCATTTTTTAAAGTCTTCCTTAATTTCCTTCATCAATGGTTTATAGTTTTCTGTGTATAATTCTTTCACCTCCTTGGTTAGATTTATTCCCAGATATTTTATTACTTTGGGTGCTATTTTAAAGGGGATTGTTTCTTTACTTTCTTTTTCTGTTGATTTATCGTTAGTTTAAAGAAAGGCAACTGATTTTTGAACATTAATTTTGTAACCTGCTACCTTGCTAAATTCTTCGATCAGCTCTAGTAGCTTTTTTGTGGACCTTTTAGGGTTTTCTATATATAGTAACATGTCATCAGCATATAATGACACTAACAAATCATAATAAAATTTATATGGAACCATCAAAGAACTAGAATTGCTAAAGCATTACTGAAGAGAAAGAAAGAGGCTGGATGAATAACTCTCCCAGACTTCAGAGAATACTACAGAGCTACAGTCATCAAGACAGCATGGTATTGGTACCAAAACAGACATATAGACCAATGGAACAGAATAGAGAGCCCAGAAATGAACCCACAAACTTTTGGTCAACTCATCTTCAACAAAGGAGGCAAGAATATACAATGGAATAAAGACAGTCTCTTCAGCAAATGGTGTTGGGAAAACTGGACAGCAGCATGTAAAACAATGAAGCTAGAACACACCCTTACACCATATACAAAAATCAACTCAAAATGGATTAAAGACTTAAACATAAGACAAGATACAATAAACCTCCTAGAGGAAAACATAGGCAAAACATTATCTGACATACATTTCAAAAATTTTCTCCTAGAAGAAATAAAAGCAAGAATAAACAAATGGGACCTAATGAAACTTACAAGCTTCTGCATAGCAAAGGAAACCAGAAATAAAACAAGAAGAAAACCTACGGAATGGGAGAAAATTTTTGCAAGTGAAACCGACAAAGGCTTGATCTCCAAAATATATAAGCAGCTCATATGACTCAATAAGAAAAAATTAAACAACCCAATCCAAAAATGGGCAGAAGACCTAAACAAGCAACTCTCCAAGGAAGACATACAAATGATCAAAAAACACATGAAAAAATGCTCAATATCACTAATTATCAGAGAAATGCAAATCAAAACTACAATGAGGTATCACCTCACACCAGTCAGAATGGCCATCATTCCAAAATCCAAAAATGACAAATGCTGGAGAGGCTGTGGAGAAAGGGGAACCCTCCTACATTGCTGGTGGGAATTCAGTTTGGTGCAGCCACTATGGAAAACAGTGTGGAGATTCCTCAAAAGACTAGGAATAGACTTACCATATGACCCAGGAATCCCACTCCTGTGCTTGTACCCAGAAGGAAATCTACTTCAGGATGACACCTGCACCCCAATGTTCATAGCAGCACTATTTACAATAGCCAAAACATGGAAACAACCTAAATGTCCATCAACAGGTGACTGGATAAAAACAGGTGGTATATTTATACAATGGAATACTACTCAGCCATAAAAACTGACAACATAATGCCATTTGCAGCAACATGGATGCTCCTAGAGAATGTCATTCTAAGTGAAGTAAGCCAGAAAGAGAAAGAAAAATACCATATGAGATCAATCATATGTGGAATCTAAAAAACAAAAACAAACAAACAAACAAAAACAAAGCATAAATACAGGACAGAAATAGACTCATGGACAGAGAATACAGACTTGTGGTTACCGGGGCGGGGTAGAGGGTGGGAAGGGATAGACTGTGTTTTCAAAATTGTAGAATAGATAAACAAGATTACACTGTATAGCACAGGGAAATATACCCAAAATGTTATGATAAATCACAGAGAAAAAAATGTGACAATGAGTGTGTATATGTCCATGAATGACTGAAAAATTGTGCTGAACACTGG
The DNA here is from genome assembly GCF_048564905.1 of Vicugna pacos. Lineage (NCBI taxonomy): Eukaryota > Metazoa > Chordata > Mammalia > Artiodactyla > Camelidae > Vicugna > Vicugna pacos. The sequence continues at coordinate 30,782,458 of NC_133002.1, forward strand.
AATTTGACACAACACTGTAAAATGATTATAAATCATTAAAAAATGTAAAAAAAATTCTCCTAGAACAGTTTACTCAAGCAATAGAAATAAAAGCAAGAATAAACAAATGGGACCTAATGAAACTTACAAGCAGCAAAGGAAACCATAAGTAAAACAAAAAGACAACCTATGGAATGGGAAAAAATGTTTGCAAATGAAACCTACAAAGGCTTGATCTCCAGAATATATAAGCAGCTCATACAACTCAATAAGAAGAAAATATACAACCCAATCCAACAATGGGCAGAAGACTTAAACAAGCAATTCTCTGAGGAAGACATACAAATGATCTAAAAGCACATGAAAAATATGCTCAATATCACTAAATTATCAGAGAAATGCAAATCAAAACTACAATGAGGTATCACCTCACACCAGTCAGAATGGACATCATTCAACAATCCACAAATTACAAATGCTGGAGAGGGTATGGAGAAAAGTGAACCCTCCTATACTTCTGGTGGGAATGCAGTTTGGCACAGCCACTGTGGAAAACAGAGTGAATATTCCTCAAAAGACTAGGAATAGACTTACCATATGACCCAGGAATCCCACTCCTGTGCTTATATCCATTAGGAACCCTACTTCAGGAAGACACCTTCACCCCAATGTTCATAGCAGCATTATTTACAATAGCCAAGACATGGAAACAGCCTAAATGCCCATAAACAGATGGCTGGATAAAGAAGAGATGGTATATTTATACAATGGAATACTATTCAGCCATAAAAACTGACAACATAACACCATTTGCAGCAACATGAATGCTCCTGGAGAAGGTCATTCTAAGTGAAGTAAGCCAGAAAGAGGAAGAAAAATACTATATGAGATCGCTCATATGTGTAATCTAAAAAACAAACAAACAAACAAACAAGCAAAGCATAAATACAGAACAGAAATATACTCATAGACATAGAATACAGTCTTGTGGTTTCCAATGGGGTGGGGGGACACAAGAGATAGACTGGGATTTCAAAATTGTAGAATAGATAAACAAGATCATGCTGTATAGCACAGAGAAATATATACAAGATATTATGGTAGCTCACAGAGAAAGGAATGAACATATATATGTTCATGTATATTTGAAAAATTGTTCTTTATGCTGGAATTTGACACAAAATTGTAAAATGATTATAAATCAATAAAAATAAAAAAAACAATACAGTGTCAGAAAAGTAAAGAAATGATCCCTTATAAATGGCATCCAAAACAATAAAATACTTAGGAATAAATCTGACCAAGGAAGTGAAAGGCTTATATACAGAGAACTACAACTCATTCTCTAAGGAAATTTAAGATGATGTAAAGAAATGGAAAGATGTACCATGTTCTTGGATTGAAAGAATTAATATTGTTAAAATGGCCATAACACCCAAAGCAATTTATAGATTTAATGTGATCCTATCAAACTACCCAGGATATTTTTCACAGAACTAGAATAATATTCTTAGTATTTATATGGAATCACAAAAGACCCAGAATTGCCAAAGCAATACATAAGAAAAAGAATGAATTTGGAGGAATAACCTTCTGAGACTTCACACAATCCTACAGTGCTACAATAATCAAAACAGCATTGTATTGGTGCCTAAAGAGACATGTGGATCAATGAACCATAACAGAGAGCCCAGAAATAAACCCACACGTTGTTGGTCAATTAAATTTTGACCAAGGAGGCAAGAACATTGAATGGAGTAAAGATAGTCTCTTCAGAAAGTGGTGTTGGGAAAACTGGATAGCAACATGTAAATCAATGAATTTAGAATACTCCCTCACACCATACACAAAATAGACTCAAAATGGCTTAAATACTTAAAAACATAAGAGAAGACACTATAAACTTCTTAGAAGAAAACATAGGCAAAACATTCTCTGACATAAATCTCAGCAATGTTCTCTTAGGGCAGTCTACCCAGACAATAGAAATAAAAGCAAAAATAAACAAATGGTACCTAATTAAACTTATAAGCTTTTGCACAGTAAAGGAAGCCATAAGCCTAACAAAAAGACAACATATGAAGTGGGAGAAAATATCTGTAAAAAAATGAAACTGACAAGGCTTATTTTCCAGAACATACAAACAGTTCATACAACTTAATATTAGCAAACAAGAAAAAATCCAATCCAAAAATGTGCATAACTCCAAGCAAGCAATTCAATGAAGACATAAAAGTGGCCAATAGACACATGAAAAAAATACTCCATATTGCTATTTATCAGAGAAATGCAAATCAAAACTACAATGAGATATCACTTCACACTAGGCAGTATGGCCATTATTAAAATGTCCTTGAATGATAAATGTGGGAAAGGGTATGGAGAAAAGGGAATCCTCCTATCCTCCTACCCTGCCAGAAAGAAGGTAGTTTGGTGCAGCCATTATGGAAAACAGTATAGAGATTCCTTAAAAGACTAAAAATCGACTTACCATATGATCCAACAATTTCACTCTTTGGCTTATCCAGAGGGAATCTTAATTCAAAAAAAAAATGTACCCCAATGTTCATAGCAGCACTATTTACAATAAGCAAGACATGGAAAACAACCTAAATTCCCACAAATGACTAAATAAAGATGCTTTTGTATATTTATACAATGGAATACTACTAAGTCATAAAAAGACAATATAATGCCATTTCAGCAACATAGACAGACCTGGAAATCATCATAAGAGAAGTAAGCCAGAAAGAGAAACAAAAATGCCATATGATATCACTCATATTTAGAATCTAAAAAACAAAAAAAGAAAAATGAACTTATTTGAAAAACAGAAACAGATTCAAACATAGAAGACAAACTTATAGTTGTGGGGTGGGGGTGGAAGGGATAAATTGAGAGTTCAAAGTTTGCAGATACTAACTGATACATATATAATAAACAACAGGTTCATATAGCATAGCACAGGGAACTACATTCAATATCTTGTATATCTTATGGTGAAAAAGAATATGAAAACCAATATATGTATGTTCATATATGACTGTAGCATTGTGTTATATGAAAGAAATTGATACAACATTTAAACTGACTATACTTCAATAAAATATATATACAAAAAAATCTTAAAAAATATAATGAGACTCATGGTCTGTTGGAGGTCAGAATCATTGCCGTCTTGATCATAGCTGGTTCCATGTGGGGTGTGTGTCTCTGTGTGTGTGTGTTTGTTTGTATACATAGCTTCCTTCCTCATCTCTGGATCCTTAAACTTAAGGCTAAATGTTGGGAAGGGGTGTCAGGTTTTGAGTAAGGTCACTTCTGCTAATGGTGGGGATTGGATGGTTGAGAACAAAGACATTTCTCTTGTGGGGGTAGATGGGTTTTGAGTGAAGATATGAAGCAACCCTGGCAACAGCAGCAATTTTTAAAAAATTATTGGATATAGAGATCGGCCAAGATGACAGTAGAAGGACACTCATAGCTCACCCCACTCTACAAATACACCAAGACTGACATCCACGGACCCATCCAGCCAATCAGAGCACCTGCTGAACTTTGACAGAACATTGCCTTCTTCAAAAGACAAAATACACCATGAACCTAGTAGGAGAAAAGGAAAAAAGAAAGAAGAAAAAGCTAAATAGTGCATGACCAGTCCCATGGCGAGGAAGCAGCTAAGGAGGACTAGTGTTCATTCACTGGCTCTCCCCCTCTCCAACAGAGAGGTCAGGGAATGGAGGGGGAACTTCCAAGTCTCGGATATGTACAGAAAAGTCCTTGACCTACAGAACTAAGATAAATGGGCACAGAGGGTCTCCATGACCCCCAGCTCAAGAGGCAAAGCAGTAGGTGGAGGAACGGGACAGGCTGCCCAAGCCAGGTACAGGACTAGGGAAGGCTGTAAAGAGCAACCCCAGGGGACTGCAGTGTGCTGTGTGCCATAGCTGGGAGAGTATTCAGAGCAGAACAACCTGGATCCTCCATAAAATATGAAGAAAAAAAGCCACATGGCTGGTGTAACCTGGGGGGAAGGGTACCATAGACTTTGTCTCTGAAAACACACTGAACCAGTACTGGCATGTTCTCAGGAGAAGAGAGGTGGATTTCAACCACAGCTCCATATCCTCTCTGGTGCTTAGCACCCAGATGGGGGTGGGGTCAAAACCTGAATCCATACCTAGGGCCTTAGCAACCTCATAGATAGGACTGAGACTTGTTTACAGCCCAAGACAGATAGGACCCTTCTGCCTTGGTGCCTCTGTGAACTCCCACCTCTAAGACAAATGAACAAGTAGCAGAGTTCTGGCACAGGGCAGAGGTGAGTGCTGTTCCACAGTTTTCCCTGAGCCACCAAAGGAGCACAGACCCAAGGAGGAGCTGGGAGTTGTGCAGAGCAGGGGAGTGAACATGGCACTGGGAGAGGGCATCACCCGCCCATCTACCATGCAGGAGTGCAGCACCTGACTGCAGTGTTGAGAGGGAGTGTAAATTGCCTACAGACCAGCACTGGAAGCAACAGAGACTAGGGGCGAGAATAGAGGGCCTCTGGAAACAGTGAGCCGAGTCCATGCAGCAGGGTGAGGGCAGGAGTGGTGACAACCACAAAACAAAAAGGAGGCCCAATTCAGTAACATGGGCAGGCTCTGAGTATCAGGTCAATGGCCACCCCCCTAACCAAAGCAAAGTACTTAAGAAGGACCTCTTGACAAAATCGTTAAGACCACACAGTCTCCACAGGAATATATTGACTATTTTCTCTGTTCTATTTTATTTTACTTTTTAATTTTTACTTGTTATACAATTGCATATGTCTCTATTTTTAAACAGTTTTAATTTTTTCTTTTAAAATATTTTTATTACCATTATTTTAAAAATTGGCCTCAATTTCATTTTAATTTCTCTTGGTTTTGTTCTCCTATTATTGATTATACTCAGTTTTCAAATATTTCTTTTTTCTTTTAAAGTTTTTAAAATATGTTTCAACTCGATTTTTATTTTGCTTCCATTTGTTCTTCTGTTATTGATCATATTCTGTTTTCAAAACTTTTCTCTCTTCTTTTAAATTTCTCTTTTTTTCGCTTCATTTCCACATACACTGTAGATAGATGAATAAATAAACTCCTTAAGGACCACAGTAGATAACTGATACTCCATAAGCAATAGTGCCAGAGAGATATGAGCAAAATGGAGAAGCAGATGAACCATTCCCAAAAAAAGAAAAAGAGAAATTCCCTGAAGAATGATCAATGAAACAGATATTGATAGCCTACTAGATCATGATTTCAAAAAAGGAGTGATCAAAGTACAGAAGGAACTAAAATAGATTCTGTTTAGAGACAGAGAATATGTTAAAAATGTAATTGAAGCTCTAAAGAGGAGGCAATTAAAGTTGGAAAACTCATTTACTGAGATGAGAGCTGATCTAAGGGCTATACAAAGCAGGCTAGATAATGCAGAGGAATGAATAAGAGACTTAGAAGACAGGACAATACAAATCATCCAATCAAAATGGCTGAGAAGAAAAAAATAAACACCAATGAAAACAATATAAGGGGCTTACGGGTAATGTAAAGCATACCAATCTATGCATAAGAGGGGTTCCGGGGGTGGGGAAAGAACAAAGGGGATTGAAAAGGTATTTGAAGAAATCATGACCAAAAGTATCCCAAACCTAAAAAAGAATCAGACATCCAAGTACAGGAAGCTCATAGGGCTCCAAAGAGGAAGAACCCCAAACAGACCCTCAGTAAGACATATTATAATCTGGATGGCTAGGTGTAAGGATAAAGAAATGATCCTAAAGAAAGTAAGAGAAAAGCAAAGAGTGAGTTACAAGGGAACCCCCATAAGACTCTCAGCTGATTTCTCTAATCAAACAGTGTAGGCCAGAAGGGAGTAGGAAGATATATTCAAAGTACTGAATGAAAAAAAAATCCAACCTATGATAATTTATCCAGCAGATTATCCTTTAGAATAGAAGGAGAGATAAAGAACTTCACAAACAAACAAAAACTAGAAGACTTTATCAACACTTTATGCTAAAAGAAATATTGAAAGATCTACTCTAAACAGAAAAGAAGCAGGATGCTACAGAAACAAGAAAACTATAACTGAAAAGATGATAACTACTGTGAATTAAAATAGAATAAACATGAAATTGTAAAAGAAGATATCTAAATCATTAAGAGTGGGAGAGGGAAACAAGAAAATATCGAGTTTTTTCTTTTTAAATTTTTTTCTATTCTGAGTAGCATGGAATTGAACTTATATTACTATCTGTTTAACACAAACAATTATAGTAATGGGTTAACATACACAAAAAAAAGGGGGAACCACAAGCCAAAAACTTACAATTGAGTCACAAAAACTAAATAAAGTCCAAGATAATACAAAGGACAATAATCGAACCACAAAAGAAAAAAGAAAGGAAAAAATAGGAAATGCCAAATCCACTGAAAATCAAAGTTCAAAATGGCAATAAGCACAAATCTACCATTAATTACTGTAAATGTCAATTGACTAAATGCTCCAATCAAAAAACATAGAGTGAGAGACCAGATAATAAACCAAGAACCTTCAATATGCTGTATACAAAAGACCCACTTTAGGGAGAAGGATGCATTTAGATTGAGAGTGAAAGGATGGAAAAGGATACTCCATGCAAATGGAAAAGCCAAAAAAGCAGGTGTTGCAGTACTGATTTCAGACAAACTAGACTTTAAAACAAAATCCATAAAGAAAGAGAAAGAAACACATTTTATAATGATTACAGGAGTAATACAAGATGAGGATATTACACTCATTAATATATAGGCACCCAATATAGGAACACCTAAGTACATAAAGCAAATACTAACAAAGAGGGGGAAATTGATGAGAATACAATCATTGCTGGAGAATTTAACACCGCATTAACATCACTGGACAGATCTTCCAGAGAGAAAATAAACAAGCCAATAGAGAAATTAAATACTACAAAAGAATTAGATTTGGTTGATATTTTCAGAGTATTGCACCCCCAAAAAATAGAATATACATTCTTTTCAAGTGCACATGGAATATTTTTTAGGATTGATCATGTACTGCACAAAGAAGCCTCAGCAATTTTAAGAAGACAGAAATTAAATCAAGCATCTTTACTGACCACAATGCCATGAAACTAGAAATCAACTACAGAAAAACAAAGAAGAAAAAAATGACAACATGGAGATTAAACAACATGCTACTAAAAAACCAAAGGGTCAAAGATAAAATCAAATTTGAAATTAAAAAATACCTTCAGACAAATGAAAATGAAAACACAACTACACAAAATGTACGGGACACAGCAAAGGCAGTGCTAAGAGAGAAGTTTATAGCAATGCAGGTCTTCCTCAGAAAAGAACAATCTCAAATAAACAATCAACTCACAATGTCCCATAGATTTTGAGTGGTTCTGTTTTTATGTGGTTGTGATAACTCATGAATTACAAATAAAATAAATACAAAATCTAAAAGAAGACATACAAATCATTGAGAGTGGCAGAGGGAGGCAGGGAAATAAAGAATTTTTTTCTTTCTTTTTCAAATTTTTTGTTCTTGGTAGGATGGGTTTGAGATTATGTTACTATCAGTTTGATAAAAACATTTATAGTAATGGGCTAATAGATTTACGAAAAAGGGAAACCACAAGCAAAAACTTACAAGGGAGTCACAAAAATTAAATAAAATCCATGATAACACAAAGGAAAATTATCAAACAACAAAAGGAAGAAGAAAGGAACAAAGAGGATATACCAAATCAACTGCAAATATAAGGCAAAGGCAGTGCTAAGAGGGAAGTTTATAGCAATACATGCCTTCCTCAAAAAAGAAGAACAACCTCAAATAAACAATTTAATACACCAGCTGAAAGAATTAGAAAAAGAATAAAAAGCCCCAAAAGGTAGCAGAAGGAAGGAAATTATAAAGATTAGGTAGGAAATAAATACAATAGAGATTAACAAGACCATAGAAAAAATCAACCAAACCAAAGGCTGGTTTTTTGAAAAAGTAAATAAAATTGACAAACCTCTAGCCAAACTCACAAAGAAGAAAAAAGAGAGAGCACAAATTAGCAAAATAAGAAAGGAAAATGGGGAAATTACAACAAATAAAATAGAAATACAAAATATCATATGAGAATATTATGAAAAACTATATGGAGCAAAATTATATAACCTAGAGGAGATGGACAAGTTTCTGGAAACATACTGTCCACCAACCCTGAATCAAGAAGATACTGACCACTTGAACACGCCAATCACTAAAAATGAAATAGAAATAGCAATTGAAAACCTCCCTACAATAAAAATCCAGGACTGGATGACTTCACTGGCGAATTTAAGCAAACATACAGAGAAGAATACATACTAGTCCTTCTCAAACTCTTCCAGACAATTGAAAACGAGGGAATACTCACAAACTCATTCTATGAAGCCACCATCACCCTGATAGAAAACCAGGCAAAGATACTACCAAAAAAGAGAATTATAGGCCAATATCACTGATGAACACAGACACCAAAATCCTCACCAAAATATTAGCAAATAGTATCCAACAGCACATTAAAAAAAGTATTCATCATGACCAAGTGGAGTTCATCCAAGGGACACAAGGCTGGTTCAATATATGCAAATCAATCAATTTAATACATCACATCAACAAGAGAAAGGACAAAAACCACATGATCATCTCAATCGATCCAGAAAAAGCACTTGATAAAATTCAACACCCATTTACGATAAAAACTCTCACCAAGGTGGGTATAGAAGGAACATATCTCAACATAATAGAAGCTATATATGACAAACCTACAGCCAGCATAGTCCTCAACAGTGAAAAATCAAAAGCTTCCCACTAAAATCTGGGACAAGACAAGGCTGCCCACTATCACCACTCCTATTCAACATAGTTCTGGAAGTCCTAGCTACAGCAATCAGGCAACAGAGAGAAATAAAAGGGATCCAAGTTGGAAAAGAAGAGGTAAAAGAGTCACTGTATGCCGACAACATGTTACAATGCATAGAAAATCCTAAAAGGTCCACACAAAACCTACTAGAGCTGATCAACAAATTCAGCAAAGTAGCAGATTACAAGATTAACGTTCAAAAATCACTTGCGTTTCTTTACACTAACGATGAATCAACAGAAAAAGAAAGTAAAGAAACAATCCCCTTTAAAATAGCACCCAGAGTAATAAAATACCTAGGAATAAATCTAACCAAGGAGGTGAAAGAATTATACACAGAAAACTATAAACCACTGATGAAGGAAATTAAAGAAGACTTTAAAAAATGGAAAGAAATCCCATGCTCTTGGATTGGAAGAATCAATATTGTTAAAATGGTCACACTGCCCAAGGCAATCTACAGATTTAATGCAATCCTTATCCAATTACACAGGACATATTTCACAGAACTAGAACAAATCATAATAAAATTTATATGGAACCATCAAAGAACTAGAATTGCTATGGCACTCCTGAAGAGAAAGAAAGAAGCTGGAAAAATAACTCTCCCAGACTTCAGACAATACTATAGAGCTACAGTCATCAAGACAGCATGGTATTGGTACCAAAACAGACATATAGACCAATGGAACAGAATAGAGAGCCTGGGAATGAACCCAGAAACTTTTGGTCAACTGATCTTCGACTAAGGAAGCAAGACTATACAATGGAATAAAGACAGTTTCTTCAGCAAATGGTGTTGGGAAAACTGGACAGCAGCATGTAAAGCAATGAAGCTAGAAAACTCCCTTACACCATACACAAAAATAAACTCAAAATGAATCAAAGACTTAAACATAAGACAAGATACAATAAACCTCCTAGAAGAAAGTGCAGGCAAAACATTATCTGACATACATATCAAAAATATTCTCCTAGAACAGTTTACTCAAGCAATAGAAATAAAAGCAAGGATAAACAAATGGGACCTAATGAAACTTACAAGCTTCTGCACAGCAAAAGAAACCATAAGTAAAACAAAAAGACAACCTATGGAATGGGAAAAAAATTTTTGCAAGTGAAACCGACAAAGGCTTGATCTCCAGAATATATAAGCAGATCATACAACTCAATAAGAAGAAAATAAACAACCCAACCCAAAAATGGGCAGAAGACCTAAACAAGCAATTTTCTGAGGAAGACATACAAATGATCAATAGACACATGAAAAATGCTCAATATCACTAATTATGAGAGAAATGCAAATCAAAACTACAATGAGGTATCATCTCATACCAGTCAGAATGGCCATCATTCATAAATCCACAAATTACAAATGCTGGAGAGGGTGTGGAGAAAAGGGAACCCTCCTACACTGCTGGTGGGAATGCAGTTTGGTGCAGCCACTGTGGAAAACAGTATGGAGATTCCTCAGACGACTAGGAATAGACTTACCATATGACCCAGGATTCCCACTCCTGGGCATATATCCAGAAGGAACCCTACTTCAGGATAACACCTGCACCCCAATGTCCATAACAGCATTATTTACAATAGCCAAGACATGGAAGCAGCCTAAAGTTCCATCAACAGATGACTGGATAAAGAGGAAGTGGTATATTTATATGATGGAATACTATTCAGCCATAAAAACTGACAACATAATGCCATTTGCAGCAACATGGATGCTCCTGGAGAATGTCATTCTAAGGAAAGTAAGCCAGAAAGAGAAAGAAAAACACCATATGAGATTGCTCATATGTGTAATCTAAAACAAACAAAGCATAAATATAGAATAGAAATAAGAGTCATAGATATAGAATACAGACTTCTGGTTGCCAAGGGAGTGGGGGGTGGGAAAAGATAGACTGGGATTTCAAAATTGAAGATTAGATAACAAGATCATGCTGTATAGCACAGGGAAATATATACAAGTTCTTATGGTAGCTCACAGAGGAAGGAATGTGACAATGAATATATATATGTTCATGTATATTTGAAAAATTGTTCTCTATGTTGGAATTTGACACAACATTGTAAAATGATTATAAATCAATAGAATATGTTTAAAAAAAACAAATCAAAAACTAGCTAAAAGAATTAGAAAAAGTAGAGCAAAAAACCCAAAATTCAGCAGAAGGAAGGAAATAATAAAGATCAGGGAGGAAATAAATAAAATGGAGATTAAAAAACAGAAAAAAAATCAATCAAACCAAAAGCTGGCTTTTGGAAAGAGTAAATAAAATTGACAAACCTCTGGTGAAGTTCACAAAGAAGAGAAAAGAGACAGCACAAATTAGCAAAATAAGAAAGGAAAATGGAGAAATTACAACCATTAACACAGAAATCCAAAATGTCATGTGAGAATACTATGAACAACACTTTGAAAACAAAATGGATAACCTAGAAGAGATACACATGTTTCTGGAAACATACAGTCAACCAAGACTCAATCAGAAGAAACTGACCACTTGAACAAACTGATCACTAAAAATGAAATTAAAATAGAAATTTTAAAAAACTCCATACAAATAAAAGTCCAAGATTGGAAGGCTTCACCTGGGTATTCTAACAAACATACAAAGAAGAACACATACCAGTCTTTCTCAAACTTTTCTAGAAGACTGAAAAGGAGGGAATACTCCTAACTCATTCTATGAAGCCACCATCACTCTAATACCAAAACCAGGCAAATACACTATCAAAAAAGAGAATTACAGACCAATATCACTGATTAACATAGATGTCACAATCCTCACCAAAATATTAGCAAATAGAATCCAACAGCACATACATCATGATCAAGTGGGGTTCATCCCAGGGACACAAGGGTGGGTCAACATATGAAAATCAATCAATATAATATATCACATCAACAAGAGAAAGGACAAACAGCATATGATCATCTCAATAGATCTGGAAAAAGCATTTGATAAAATTCAACACCCATTTATGATAAAAAATCCTCACCAAAGTGAGTATAGAGGGAACATATCTCAACATCAAAGCTATATATGACAAACCTACAGCCAGCATAGTACTCAATAGTGAAAAACTCAAAAGCTTCCCACTAAAGTCAAGGATGTACAAGGCTGTCAACTCTCACTGCTCCTACTCAATATAGTCTTGGAAGCCCTAGCCACAGCAATCAAGCAAGAAAAAGTAATAAAAGGGATCCAAATTGGAAAAGAAGAGGTAAAATTTTCACTATATGCAGGTGACATGGCTATATATAGAACACCCTAAAAGGTCCACACAGAAACTACTAGAACTAATCTAAGAATTCAGAAAGATAGAAGGATACAAGATTAATGTTCAAAAATCAGTTGCTTTTCTTTACAGTAACAACAGGAAAAGAAAGTAAAGAAACAATCCCTTTAAAATAGCACCCAAAGTAATAAAATACCTAGGAATAAGTCTATCCAAGGAAGTTAAAGACTTATACATGGAGAACTATAAAACATTGATTAAGGAAATTAAAGTAGACTTTAGAAAATGGAAAGATATCCCATCCTCCTGGATTGGAAGAATCAATATTGTTAATATGGCCTTACTGCCCAAGGCAATCTACAGATTTGATGGAATCCCTATCAAATTACCCAGAACATATTTCACAGAACTATAACAATCATATTAAGCTTTTTATGGAACTGACCTAGAACTGACAGAGCATTACTGATGAAAAGTAAGAGGCCAGAGGAATAACCCTCCTAGTCTTCAGACAATACTACAGAGCTACGGTAATCAAAATATTATGGTATTGGTACAAAAACAGACATATGGAGCAATGGAACAGAATAGAGAACCCAGAAATGAACTAACAAGTTTTTGGTCAACTAATCTTTGACAAAGGAGGTAAGAACATACAATCGAATAAAGACAGTTTATTCAGCAAATGGTGTTGGGAAAACTGGACAGCAGCATGTAAAATAGTGAAGCTAGAACACTCCCTTACACCATACACAAAAATAAACTCAAAATGGATCAAAGACTTAAACATAAGGCAAGATACAGCAAACCTCCTAGAAGAAAACATAGGCAAAACATTATCTCACATACATCTCAAAAATGTTCTCCTAGGGCAGTCTACCCAGGCAATAGAAATAAAAGCAAGAATAAACAAATGAGACCTAATGAAACTTACAAGCTTTTGCATAGCAAAGGAAACTATAAATAAAACAAAGCAACAACCTATGGAATGGGAGAAAATATTTTCAAAAGATGCAACTAACAAAGGATTGATCTCCAGAATATATAATACATAACAGCTCATATGACTTAATAAGTAAAAGACAAACAACCCAATCCAAAAATGGGCAGAAAACCTAAACAAGCAATTCTCCAATGAAGACATATAAATGATCAATAGGCACTTGAAAAATGCTCAGTATCACTATCAGAGAAATGAAAATCAAAACTACAATATGGTAACACCTCACATCAGTCAGAACGGCCATTCACAAATGATAAATGCTGGAGAGACTGTGGAGAAAAGGGAAACTCGTACACTGCTGGTGGGAATACAGTTTGGCACAGCCATTGTTGAAAACAGTATGGAGATTCTTCAGACTAGGAATAGAATTACTATATGACCCTGTAATCCCACTCCTGGGCATATATCCAGAAAGAACCCTTCTTCAAAAAGAATCCTTCACCCCAATATTCATAGCTGCACTATTTACAATAGCCAAAACATGGAAACAGTCTAAATGTCCATCGATAAATGACTGGATAAAGAAGTTGTGACATATTTATACAGTGGAATACTATTCAGACATAAAAAATAACAGCATAACGCCATCTGCAGCAACATAGATGTCCCTGAAGAATGTCATTCTAAGTGAAGTAAGCCAGAAAAAGAAAGAAAAATACCATATGGGATCGCTCATATGTGGAAACTTAAAAAAAAAAGAAAAAGACAATTGAACAAAAATATAAAACAGAAACAGACTCATAGACATAGAATACAAATTTGTGGTTGCCAGTGGGTAGTGGGGTGGGAAGGGACAGACTCGGAGTTCAAAATTTGTAGATACTTTCAGGTATATATAGAATAGATAAACAAGATTATATTGTATAACACAGGTAATATATACAAGATCTTGTGGTAGCTCAATGTGAAAAAGAATGTGACAATGAATATATGTATGTTCATGTATAACTGAAAAATTGTGCTCTACAATGGAAATTGACACAACAGTGTAAACTGACTATAACTCAATAAAATATAATTTAAAAAATTATATATATATATATAATTATATATATATATATATATATATATATATATATATGTTATTGTTATTGTATTCCCAAACTTTGAAACCTGCTTCCTAAGCCCCAGCCTGATCCCAGGGAGGGATAAATGTGAGTTATCAAACTATAAAATAAATACTTATAATATTTTTTTGTTTTCAAATTATATCTGTATACAATTAGATCTAACATATAGCACAAACCACCACATTATGCTATTTGGGCTTGCTATGGGTTTCTTCTTTATCTTTCAGAAAGAGTGGATATGTTTGCACAGCAGGCTCTCTCCCTTGTTCTTATAGTCTGTCTCTTCTCCACATAGCAGCCAATGAGATTCTTTAAAACAGTTGTTCTCAAAGAGTCAAGTTTGCCTAGCAAGAGACATTTGGCAATGTTTGGAGACATTTTGGATTGTAACAATGAGGGGTGGGAGTGTATGGGCATCTGGTAGGTAGAAGGCATGGATTCTGCTAAACATCCTACAATGCACAGGAATACTCCCTATAACAAAAAAATTATCTGACTTTAAATGCCAATAGTACTAAAGTTGAAAAACTCTGGTATAATCATGTCACTCTTCTGCTCAAATCACTCCAATTGCTTTCCATAATATTAACAATGAAATTCAACTTATTTTTAAAAGAGTGGGTTTATAAATAAATAAAACAAAATAGTTAATTAATTATTTAATGTTGAACAGCAAGACTTGTTTACCAACTTCCATAATCTTGTTGAAAATTATATTAAGTTTAACCAAAAGTGATGGGGATAAACATTACGTGACTTAGACAGAGAGTTCAGATGTAAAGTTTACTGGAATAGGCATGTTACTTACGGAAGAAGGGCATTTTAGGTAGTGCCTATTGAAAAGTCAGGTGGATTTACTGTAAGGGGTTTTGAAGGTCACAATGAAGTTTTTTAGTGAATGAAGCCATTGAATATTTTCAGGGCAGATAAACGGTTG
This sequence comes from Vicugna pacos, assembly GCF_048564905.1. Classification (NCBI taxonomy): domain Eukaryota; kingdom Metazoa; phylum Chordata; class Mammalia; order Artiodactyla; family Camelidae; genus Vicugna; species Vicugna pacos. The sequence continues at coordinate 30,797,628 of NC_133002.1, forward strand.
AAATCTGTGTTTTAGATAGATTTTTCTGGCAGCACAGTACAATACAAATTAAAGGAGAATTACTGGAGACAAGAAGTATTGAAAATAAAAATAATCTGAAAGTAATGTAACTTCTAGTTGATTGAGAGTGAAGGCAGTGAGAATAGACAGAAAGGGAGCAAAATATTCTTAAAGGTAAGGATTTAACAATTCACCCAGCAACAATGAATGTGCCTAATAGGCCAGAAAAAACTTGGCACTGAAAAAAATTGAATTCCTTATTTCAAGATCTCTTCACTCAGGAATGTCATGCATTCACTCATTCTTTCATCATTAAATATTTAATGGCTGCTTGTATGTACCAGGCAATATTCTAGGTCTTTGTAATTCAACAAAGAACAAAACAAATGCTCCCTCATGGAATTGATATTCTGGTGGGAAATACAAGTGGTAAACATGTATGTAATGAACTGCTAAGAGAACACAAATATTTTGTTCTATAATTTTAGTGAGTACTTGCTGACAGCCTAGAATTTATTCAGTATTCTTGAAGAGAAACAAAAATATATTTGAAACAGAAGCTCGAAGTCTTGCAGTCTTATAGAGCTAATGTATAGGACACATAAAACTATGGAAAATGTTATAGACACCATATAATTTACAAAACTTGTGACCCTTAACTTATTTGAGGCAACTCTTTGAGGCAAATATGTTGATGTCCCTATTACAGAAGAAGAGAGAGAGTCTCAATGATTTAGAAATCTAAGGCCCTAGAACTCAAAAGTGGCAGAGGCAGAACTTGCATCTACCTCTCTAACGATGGAGGCTTTGTCATGCTTACACAGCAGTAGATGCCAAATACCACCTCCTGAAGCCAGACATGTGCACTGATGTGTGCTTGTTTGCTAATGCAATTTTAGTTTCAATTTGTTAATCAGGTGGGATCTAATGACATAAGGTCATTCTTAATGCAGTGCCTAATTTTGGATTCTGGTTCCCACAGTGACAGACTATTAAAAGATAATCAACTTCTGAATTTCTGTGGGTAAAGTGAGTTTGAATAGGGAGGCAGGAAATTAATGAGCATGTGGAGGAGTAAAGATTTGCTCATTGCCTTATCATCTCATCATCAGGGTCCACTTGGGAAACTGCCATTTAAGGTATGGTTTCCAGACATTTATTTTAAAAGCTCAACATTCCTTTCAGAAGTGTCATTCATTGACAGAAAGATTTAAGTGTGTTTAGTGCTATGTAATTGAACAGCCCAAAATTAGGATCAGAAGACCTTTATTCAAGCTTCTTCATAGTATGTGAACTTAGGAACCAAATAACCTTTATCAGCCTCAACATTATCATCTGAAAGTGAGTATTATGGTAATTAAAAATCATTAAAATCATTTACATAACAATAAGTAAAGGTGTAAAACTTTACTGTTAACTTTGGTTACATTGATATTTTTCTTACAATCTCTGCATTATATGGGAAAAATAAAAAGGTAAATAGAATAAAAAATGACCTATCCAGGTTGTTGTGAAGATAAAATGAGGCAAGTTCTGTAAATTATGAAAGTATATATTTTGTGACCACTGTTGTTATTCTCTGAGAAAAATTCTGCTTCACAAGGCAGTGACATCTCTTAGGATTTTCTGTTTCCAAATACAATGTATTTTCTCACCACCAAAGAGTGGATATCATGAGTTTAAGCATATAGGCTTTATACTTATAAGAACTGAGAGTTGAATTCTAGCTTTGCCCATTTCCAAGTATTTAAACTAGGGTTATCTTCTGGGAATCCCATTAGAGTTATAGTGTGATGTATTAGTCTTTCACTCATATCTATTCAACTATTTTTTGTTGCTTTCTCTCATAATTTGGAGGATTCTTTAGTTTTGTAAATTTATAGAAGATTTCTTTCTAAGTGTTTTCTTCATAAATGTCATTGATTAACATTTCTGTTCTTTTTTTAAATTTTAGAAAGTATATTCAAGATTAAATGAATTAACCATTAAACCCTCCAGGTTCATACAAGTTGTTGCAAATGGCAAAATTTCATTCTTTTCTATGACTGAGTAATAGCTCATTTTGTGTGTGTGTGTGTGTGTGTATGTATACACACATATATCATTGTACACATACATTGTATATGTACATATACATTGTGTGTATGTATGTATATGTGTATATGTGTGTGTGTATATATATATATATATATCTCACATGATCTTTATCCATTCATCTGTTGAGGGATACCTGGGTTGCTGCCATATCTTGGTTATGGTAGGTAATGATACTATAAACATTGGTGTGCATATATCTTTTATAATTATTGTCTTCACTTTTTTCAGATATATACCCAAGAGTGGAATAGCTGGATTACATGGTAGTTCTAGTTTTAATTTTTTGAGAAATTTTCATTTTTTTTCTCTGATTTTGTGCCAATTTATGTTTTGACAAACAGTATACTAGGGTTCTGTTTTCTCCATATCCTCCCCAAACATTTGTTGTCTTTTTGACAATAACCATTCTGATAAGTGTGGTTTTGATTTGCATTTATCTGAAGATTAGTGATATTGAGCATCTTTTAATGTGCCTGTTGGCCAGCTGGATGTCTTCCTTGGAGAAATGCCTATTTAGGTCTTCTGATGATTTTTAATCAGATTTTTTTTCTTGATGTTGAGCTGTATGAGATTTTTGTGTGTTGTAGGTATTAACCCTTTATCATAGATGCACTTTGCAAATATATTCTCCCATTCATTATGAGACCTTCACTGTGCAAAAGCATTTAGTTTGGTCACATTTGTTTATTTTTGCTTTTGTGTCCCTTGCCTGAGGAGACAGATCCAAATAAATATTATGAAGATCCATGTCAATAAGCTAATTGCTTATGCTTTCCTTTTAGGAGTTTTATGGTGTCCTGTCTTACATTTAGGTTTTTAAATCATTTTGAGTTTGTTTTTGTACATGGTGTGAGGAAATCTTCTATTTTTTTTTGCAAGTATCTGTCTAGTCTTCCCAATGCCATTATCAAAGAGACTGTCTAAATTGAAGATTCATGTGTAGGCTCACTTTTGGGGTATCTATTGTGTTTCCATGTATCTATGTGTCTTTTTTGTGTGTGCCAGTATCATACTATTTTGATTATTGTCATTTTGTAGGATAGTCTGAAATCAGGGAACATGATACTTCCAGCTTTGTTCTTTTTTGTCAAGATCCCTTTGGCTAAGCAGGGTTTTTTGTGGTTCTGTACAAATATTAGGATTATTTTGATAGGGCTTGAGTTCCATCTATAGATTGCTTTGGGTAATATGGATATTTTAAGAATAATAATTCCTCCAATTCATGAACATTGGATATCTTTCCACTTATTTATATAATCTTCAATTTCCCTCATTAATGTCTTAACACTTTTCACAGTGTCAGTCTTTCAAGTCCTTGGTTAAATGTATTCCTAGGTATTAATTTTTTTGATGCAATTGTAAATGGGATAGTTGTTTTCTATTTTTGGTAGTTCATTATTAGTGTATAGAAAAGCAACAGATTTCCATATATTAATCTTTTGTCCTGAAACTTTAGTCAATTGATTAAGTGATTCTAATAGTCTTTTGGTGGGGACTTCAGAATTTACTATAGACAGTATTATGTCACCTATGAATAGTGACATTTTTACTTTTTCCTTCCAAATTCAGATGCAGTTTATTTCCTTTTCTTGTCTAATTGCTGTGGCTAGGACTCTTGTTAAATAGAAATGGTAAGATTGGAACTTCTTGTCTTGTTCCTGATGTTGGAGATGAAGCTTTCATCTTTTCATCATTAAGTACAATATTAGCTATGGGTTTCTCATTAATGTCCTTTATTATGTTGAGATATGCTCCCTGTATACCAATTTTTTAGAGTTTTTTTCATGAATGTGAGCTGAATTTTCTCGAAAATTTTTCTGCATCTATTGAAATAATTTTGTGAATTGTATTCTCCATTTTGATAATGTAGCATATCACATTGATTTATTTGTGGATATTGAACCATCCTTGCACTCTTAGAATTAATCTCAGTTGATCATAGTATATGATTCTTTATACATATTGTTGAATTTGACTTATAGATATTTTGTTAAGAATTTTTATTAATTCATCAGAGTCATTGAACTGTAATTTTCTTTTTGTGTGGTGTTTTTGTGTTGTTTTGGTATCAGGGTAACAGTGGCTTCTTAGAATGTGTTTTGAGTGTTCCCTTATCTTCAATTTTTGAGATAAGGTTGAGAAAAATAGGTATTAACTCTTTTATTATATGTTTGGTCAAATTCCCTGTGATGCCATCTGGTCCTTGGCTTTTGTTTGTTGGAAGGTTTTTGATTACCAACCCAATCTCAGTACTAGTACTCAATCTGTTTATATTATCTTTTCTTCCTCATTTAGTCTTGGGAATTGTGTTTCTGGGAATTTATCCTTTTTTTAGGTTGTCCAATTTGCTGGTGTACAACTGTATGTAGTATTCTCTTCTGATTGTTTGTATCCGTGATTTCATTGCAACTTCTCTTATTTTTTATTTTGTTTATTTGAGCCCCCTCTTATTTTTTGTTAAAGAGTCTGGTTAAAGGATTTTCTCTTTTATTTATCTTTTTAAAAAACAACTCGGTTTTATTTGTCTTCTCCATTTTTTTTTATTCCATATTAATATTTTTCTGCTCTTATCTTTATTACTGCCTTCCTTCTGCTGACTTTGGGCTTTGTTCTTTTTCTAATTCCCTTAGAGGGTACATTAGGTTATTTATTTGAGATTTTTCTTATTTCTTGAGGTAAGTGGTATTGCTAAAAATCTTCCCTCTTAGAACTGTTTTTGCTGCATCCTATAGATTTTAGAAAGTTGTGTTTCAATTTTCATTTGTCGCAAGACTTTTTTATTTCTTCTTTGATTTCTTAATTGATATATTGGTTTTAGTATTATATTGTTTAGCCTCCATGTGTTTTTGTTTCATTTTTCTTCCTGTAATTGATTTCTACATTCATACTGCTCTGTTTGGAAAAGACGCTTATTGTAATTTTTATCTTCTTAAATCTCTTGAGACTTGTTTTAAGGCCTAGTACATGATTTTGGAGAAGTTCATGTAAACTTGAGAAGAATGTATATTTTACTCTTTCTGAGTGAAATGTCCTTTAGTTATCTGTTAAGTCCAAATTGCCTAATTTGTCCTTTAAGACCACTGTTACCTTACTGATTTTCTGTCTGGATGATCTTTTCGTTGATGTAAGTGGAGAGTTAATGTCCCCTACTATTTTTATATTACTGTCAATTTCTCCAAATTTGCTATTAATAGTTTCTTTACATATTTAGGAGCTCCTCTATTAACTAGGATATATGTTTATGAATATTCTATCCTCTTCTTGAATTAACCCCTTTATCATTATATAATGCTTCTTTGTCTTTTATTATAGATCTTGTTTGAGAGTTTACTTTACTTCATATAAATATCGCTACCCCAGCTTTCTTTTCATTTACATTTACATGAAATATATTTTTCCATACTCTCACCTTCATTCTGTGTATGTCTTTAGCTCTTAAGTGAATCTTTTGTAACCAGTATATAGATAGGTCTTATTTTATTTTTTTTTCAGTCATTGACTGTGTTTTTTAATTGTAACATTTAGTCCATTGACAAAGTGATTACTGACAGGCACTTATTGGCATTTTGTTACTTGTTTTCTGGTTGTTTTTGTAGTTCTCTATTAATTTGTTTTCCTTTTGGTCCCATCCCTTGTGGTTGATGATTTTGTTCAGTGTTATGTTTGTGTTCCTTCTTCTCTAGTTTTTGGATATCTACTGCATGTCTTTGATATGTGGTTACCATGAAGGTTATATGTGTTGACTTATGTTTTAAACTGGTAGATATTTAAACTCAATGCTTAACTCAAACATACTAAATGATCGAGTTTTAATTCCCCACCTTGTTTTGTGCTTTTATATTTTACAACTTTCTCTCTTTTTTAATAGTTTAGTTATAGTTGATTTAAAAATTTTTGTCTTCTAAGCTTTGTACTAGCTTAAGTGGTTGAACCACTGCCTTTACTATATATTTGTCTTTACCAATTTAATGTTCCCCTTTCTTTGTTTTCTTATTTCTTGTTATAGTGCTTCTTTAAACTTAAATAAGACCTTCTAACACTTCTTGTAAGGTTAGTTTAGTGGTGGTGAACACTTTAAATTTTGCTTGTCTGAGAAACATTTTATCTCTTTTTCAACTATGAATGATAACCTTGCTGAGTAGGGTATTCTACATTGTAGGTTTTTCCTTTCAGCACTTTAAATATGTCTTGCCACTCCCTTTTGGCCTGCACAATTTCTGCTGAAAAATCAGCTGATGTTCTTATGAGGATTCCCTTGCATATGACTTTTTGCTTTTCTCTAGTTGCCTTTAAAATTCTCTCTTAATCTTAACTTTGATATTTTAATTATACATACTAGTGTGGGTCTCTTTGGGGTCATCGTGTTTGAGATTCTCTGCTCTTTCTGCACCTGAATATCTATGTCTTTCTTTAGGTTAGGGACATTTTCAGCCATTTCATTAAATACATATTCTGCCCTTTTGTCTCTCTCTTCTCCTTCTGACACCCCTATAATTCAAATATTAGTATGCTTACTGTTGTTACAGAGGTCCCTTGAACTATCCTCATTTTTTAAAATTTGTTTTTCTTTTTGCTGTTCTGATTGGGTGGTGTCCACTATTCTATCTTCCAGATCACTTGTGTATTTTTCTGAATCACCTAATCTGTTGTTAATTCTTTTGAGTATATTTTTCATTTCAGTTATTGTATCCTTCAACTCTGACTGGTTCTTTTTATATTTTCTAGTTCTTTGTAAAATTCTCATTGTTTTAATCTAATCTTCTCCAAAGTTCAGTTAGGATTCTTATTATTATTGCTTTGGAATCTTATTCAGGTAAAATTTTAACTCTGCTCCACTAAACTATTTTTCAGGGGTGTTTGCTTGTTCTTCTATTTGAAACATATTCCTCTATTTTCTCATTTTGTTTGACTTTCTCTGTCTTTATGAAATTTAGTGAAACAGTTACCTATCCTACTCTTCAAGATGTGTCCTTGTGTAGGAGTTTCCCTACCCAATCTGGTGTTCCCTGTGGCTTTGGTGGGAGAACTGGATCTGAACTGAGCACAAACTGCATCTTCCCAGGCTTGCACTGGCAGCCACCACCTTGATGGGATGTAGTGATGAATTCAGAGAGGCTAGAGCCAAAGCCAGCTGTGAGCTGGGGCTTTTGTTGTGCTCAGTAGCAGTCACTGCAGGACTAGGCCCAAGGGGCTAGAGCAGGATCCCTGAGGGAATTGGATTTCTCCCAACTGTGATGGTAGTCTGAGCCTTTGTTGGGAGTGTGACTGGGGCCTAAGAGCTTGGGGCTGCACTTCTATGCTGGTTTCATTTTTTTCCCCAGGTGTGCACAACATAATTAGAGGCTAGGTTGGGACTAGAAGGTTTGGAGCCACACTACTGAGCTGATTTTCTCCTTCACACATCTATGCACAGATGTGCATTCCTGCAACAGGGACCCCTGTCCTATAGTTTGTTCCACTCCCTCTCAAGTTTGTGAATGAATATGCATGCCAGCAATGGCAACCTCCATCCTGGAGCCGATTCACCTTTCTCTCAAGTGTGCACACAGATGTGTACAGTGGTAATGATAGCCTTCTTGGAGGCTTGGTTCCCTTTCTTCCCAAGTGTGTGCATGGATGTGACTGCCTACACTCTGGTCAGAAGAAGGGCCAGGATCTGAGCCAGATCTATTATCTCCAAGTGTGTGCATACTCTTTGGTAATGGCAGCTCCCACCTTAGTGGGGAATAGCACTGGAGCAAGAACGGCTGGAACAGGAGCTTGATGTAAGCTAGGGGGTGCAATGGGGTGGTCCTGGCAAACTGGCCAGTTCACCAGGAAGTGTTCAGCCTGCTGTTTCTAAACTGAGACCAGAAACAAGCAAGTTTGTGCACGCACTTTTCAAGAGTGGAGTCTTGTTTTTTTTTAACATCCTTCCAATAAGCCCCACTGGTTTTCAAACCAGCTAAAGGGGCTCATCTTCTCAGTGTTGGACCACAGGGCAGGGATGCCTAATATGTGGCTCAAACCTCTTGCTTCCCAGGGAGGATACGTGAGCCTGAAATATCTCTTCCTCTTCTGGGCCACCCCCTAGGGGTATAGATCCTGACTTGATTGCTTTTACTCTACCCCTACCAGACTCTGTGTGGTTCTTTCTTTATTGTCTTTGTTGTAGAAGAGCCATTCTGCTAGCCTTCAAGTCAATTTCAGCAAGATTTTCTCTCTATATAGTTGGAATTTTCATGTGATCATGAGAGGAGGAGAGCTCAGCATTCTCTTACTTCACCATCTTGTGATTCCACCTCTCCATATCTTATTTTATCATTTGTACATTTATACATAGTTAACACCCATACTGGAATGTCCTATTTCTGAAATTCATTGCCCATGATCTCTCTACTTTGCTCTATCACTTGAGCGTTGCATAGCATTGTATGAAACTTGATCCTGGACCTCTAGTGGTTAGGGCAGTGTCTAGAGGCCTTTGTGGCTTAGGAAGTCTGCTGATGGGTGGAGCTGTGTTCCCACCCTGTAACCCTGTGTGTTGTTTGGACTGAGGCTTCCCTACAAGCTGTTGAGTGGGTCTAGGTCTTGGTGCTGATGATCCAATCAAGATGTCAGCCTCCAGGAAAACTCACATAGTTGAACATTCCTAGAATATTCACCACCAGCTTTTATGTCCTGTGGGTGTCGTCCCCTACATCCCCAGGAGATCCTCCAAAACCAGCAGTCAGGCCTGACCCAGGTTCCTTTGGACCTGGTGCACTCAAGATTCTATGTATGCTTCCCAAGAGAGTGAGATTTCTGTTTCCCCTAGTCCTGTAGTGCTTCTGGAGTTAAACCCCACTGGCTTACAAAACCAGATGTCTTGGGGTCTCCTCCTCCTCCCAATGCCAGATCCCAAGGCTGGGGAGACTGAAGTGGGGCTTAGAATTCTCACTCCTGTGGGAGGGCCTCTGTGACTTATTCTTAAGCTTGTGGGTTGCTTACCTAGAGGGTATGGTTATATCACGAGCATTCCTCTCCTACTGTCCAGCTGTGGTTCCCTCTTTATGTTTCCAGTTGAAGATAATCTTCTTGGTTAGGTTCCAGTCTTTTTATTTCAATGGTTGTCTAGCAGTCAGTTGTATTTTTGTTGTAGTTATGAGGAGAAGTGAGCTCGTGGTCTTACCACTCCACCATCTTGACTGTAAATCCCTAGCCAATGATCATTTTGAAACATGGACACAGAAGTCAATGAAAAAGGAAGCATCTAATCATAGAACAGAACTTGGAGCCATCAAATTAACTGACCAAGAAATCTACTCCTTTATCAGAGATCAACATTCCTACTCTCTGACCTGCAGGATATAATTGCCATGGATGCATGACCACTGTATATTATTTACCAATAATTACTTCAAAGAGGAGTTTTACATTATCTGTACCAGTTGGATGAGTTAGTTGTGGATAAATTGAAAATTTAGACATATATCTAAAGACAAAGAGATACTATATCCCAAAGTGACAAAGAGAGTTACATATCAGCTAAGGAAGAATTCTGAACTTGAGTTTTCTCCCTTTGGTGAGTTTTATGTATGGAAAAGTTGGTGTGTGGTATACTTTGAACAGTACAGGTTGTACTTTCTAGGATGCCTGTCTTTTCTAGCCGAGCATCCACTTCTCCTCCTTATGGGAAAATGATTATGAATTTCCTTGGGAAAACTACCCTACCTCCTCTCTCAGTCCTGTGGATTGGGTTAGATTGACCACATACCTGCTTAATGGGTGCTAACTAGGTTAAGTCAATCAATGAACCCTAAATTCACTAGATTTGAACTTATAATTTGATATCATTAACACAGTATTTATCTAATGTCTATGAACTTACTTGGTGGTTTGTTTGCTCCAAGATTTAAGCTACAATTTAAAGAAAATATTTTGATCAATTTCCACACAAAGATGAACACTAATGTTAAGCTCAATGTGTAGCTCTCTCTGTGACGTAAAACTCAGGAGCAGGTTAATCAAAGGACACCTATCTGTGACATATATGTTGGGGAGAGGGGCAATTAAGACAGTGGGAAATAAGAAAAAAAGCCTTGGTTATGAAGGCAGATTTGGTCTGTATAAGTTCTCTTCTAGTTCTGAAAATCAGTAAGTGAACATTAAGATTTTCAAATGAAGATTTGTATTAATGTTCTTTTCTGTCAAAACAAACAGGTATAAATTTAATGGCTTAAGACAAAGCAAATTTATTTTCTTAAGTCACATGTCAGCCTGTAAGTCAGAAGTTTGACATTGGTCTCATCAGGCTAAAATCATAGTGTTGGCAGCCCTGTGTTTATTCTGGAAACTCTAGGAGAGATTCCATTTCCTTAGTCATTCACATTGCTGGCAAAATTCAGTTCCTAGTTTTTTCAGGATTGAGGCCCCCAGGTTTTTGCTAAGGGTCAGCTGAAAGCCATTCCAGATTTTAGTATTTGCCTGCATTCCTTGATTAGTGGTCTCTGTCTTCCATTATTAAAGCCAGCAACATTGTATTGAGTCCCTTCCCTTGCAAGTTCCCTCTTATTTTTTACATCATATCTCTCTGACTCACTTTCTGCTTTCCTCTTCCACTTTTGCTCAGATTTAGCCCATCCAGATGAGTGAGGATAATCTCCCCATCTCGAAGTCCACAACCTTATTCATACCTGCAAAGTCCCTTTTACCACATATTCACAGATTCCAGAGATTAGCATATGGCCATATTTGAGAAGGGGCATTATTCTGCTTGCGATAGCATTGCTATAGTAATTTTTAACAGGATTTTAATGAAATTTGTTTCAGAAATAGAAATCACAGTGGCAAGAAGCAACTCAGTTCACTATCTTAAAATTAGCATGTTGCTTTTGACACTTGCAGGAAGTGAAAATAGTGCTCATTATCCACACATCCACTGATGTGTGACATACACCACTTTACCTTTCAGTGCCATCTACAGTACATAGTGTTACTTGCACAGGAGAGAGGTTTTAGATTCTTCCCCTCTGTAACATAAGGACAGTAGTTTAGGAAAACTTCCAGGTTGGGTCATTGACATAGAAAATCCATGCATTATTCCTCGTTCCCTAAAAGATTGTCAGATCCCCACCTCCAAGTGCTGTTTAGCTGGGCCAATGAGATTTTAAAATATATATACATTATCATCTCCGTATTAAGGTTTTCCATAATTTGGTTTATGTTGTCTATACCAAAGCCAGATGCATTGTTTAATTTATTAAAATCCAAACACACCTACAAAGCGAATAAGAAAAAAATAGCACTAGGGATTGAGAGAACAGAGTTTTAATTTCTACTCCACCTTGTGTCCTTGGGTGTGTCACTTTACTCCATGGGTTTTCTCATTCACAGAATGAAAGAGATGAGAGAAAATAATTTCATTTTCAGTTATGTAAGTCTATATGTAGTAACTAAATCAGATATTGAATCCAGAGAGGGACCTTTGAAACTCCCACTCTCATTGAATTTACCAATTTAATCAGTACCCTATGGAAAAACTATCTTTTAATATATAAAAACACAAAATAATAAATAAAATTTTAAACATTAAAAAGGAAAAATATAATTTATGCTATTAGTTATTGAATAGTGCATTTTGTTTTTTACAGCTTATCTTCTGGAAGTTATTTCTCTGAACTGTTGAAGAGAAGAGAGTGCATGTGTCCTTTCTACAAAAGAGGTTTTACAGTATAGTTGTCAGGTACATATGCTCTGTCTGTACCAGACTACCTGTGTTCAATTACCTGACTCAATAGCTGTATAATTATGGAAAGGTTATCTCCTAATTCTTTAGTTTCTTCATCTGTGGAATAAAAGCCATGATAATAGCCATTCCACAAGTATATGGGATGGAATAAATGAATACATAGTTCTTACTACAGAGCCTGCATATATAGCAAATCTTTGGTAAATATGAGCTATTATTATTTAAAGACACACAGATTCATTTTTTTATAACTGAAAGGTCTACCTTGAAATAGTCACAAGGCCCATTTTTAAATTTGAACCATTCCCAAAAGCCTGGGTTCCTCTAGCCTATGGCAAATTTTCAGGAAAAATAAGAGAGTTAAGCCAGGGAAACACACACACACAAAGAAACATTCCTTGTACCAATAATGGTAAAACTTAATTGAGCTAAGGTTTTTTGGGTTTTTTTTTCCTGTTTGCATTTTAAATATGTACGTGATTTTAAGTAAGACTTGGATCTGACAGAACAAATTAGTGTCTGGTTCGAAAATTAAGGCCTATGATTCTATACTAACAAATAGGAGGATGAAGATGAGAATCATTGTTAAGCAGGCTCTAAAGTGTTCTGGGAGTCTTTACACATTAGCCATTACTAATATTTAGGCTAGGACTAATGCTTTCTGCATAAGCTCTGGACTTTAACTGCAGCTTCTAAAAAATCCTCATTTGTGCTTCTTTCCAGACATGGTCTAGTCACTCCCATTTGTAAATGAGTGGCAACAGCAAGCTGAAGGTGCATCTCCAATTACCCTGTTCTTCAAGGGTGTTTCCTAGAGCCTAGTTCTCTGCAGAAACAGCATAGAAGCAGTTGTGATGATTAGTTCAATCCATGGCTTTTTCTGGGTCTCCTCAAAATCAATTGTCTAATAAGAAGAAGCATGGTAGTTATAGATGAAGGTGAAGTGAAGAAGATGATGATACTAATAATAAGAAGAAACATTTTTTTTAGGTACCAGCAGCACTTTGGACACATTTATATAACTTGATCCCTGTAACAAATCTGTAAGTTGGGAATATCACGGTTATCTTCTGTGGAAGAAGACCAAGGCACTGGTCCAAGGTCATAGCGTTATTTAAACCTGTGTCTATTTGAGATCAGAGTCTCTGATATTGACCACTGTATTTCGTTCCCTCCATAAAGACCCCGGGGAGGCACTCATTTTCACCACATCCCCAAGGTTGTCTTTCCTTTGTCTTATTTTTCTTTAGCATCCTGTTTTACTATTTGTGTTTACTTATGAAGGGTTTTGCTCTGGTGATTAAGAACCTAAAGCAGATAACTACCACATGATTTGTAAGCAGTGCAGTGGCTGACAGTTCTCAAGTAGCATCGCCATACAAATATTACCTATATGCTGTGTCAGCCTACTGCCCACCTTGAGAGCAACTTTCCTGTTAGCTTTATGGCACATTAGGTCTCCTTTTGAAATAAACTGGGTTTGTATGTGTGGAACTGGTTACATCAGGGTAAAAGAGTAAACAGTCGATGACTGAAAAGCCACATAACAGAAGCACTAGGGAAAAGGAAAGAAGAAGGTAGGATGGGGTGGAGAGGCTTTTAAAGGAGACCTTTAAAATGATAAACTAGTAGAAACTGGGTGACAGTTTAAGAAGATTATTCTTAATGCAGAGAGTGTGACTGTTGCAATAGCGAGTCAGAGGATGAAATAACAGCTCTACAGAAAGGAAATTACTCAGGGAAGGAAGAGGGAAGAAGAGAAATGTTAGGTTTATTAAATGTCTATATGTTTCTCCCTGTAACTTTAAGCCAGCTTCAGGGTGGAACTGGATTCCTCTTGAAGTCTTTTAACTTGTCTCCCATGTGCTCCACATTATCCAATGCCGACAAGTGGAAGAGCAAAGGGGAAAAAAAAAGAGGCTTAAGCATCAGGTGCCAAGCGTTTAACACAATCATATCAACGCTAAAGGGTTTATTTTCTCTGTGAGTGTTTTAACCACTTGAGGCCAGAAAACATCTTGTGTATCTTGGTATACCAAATACTGATATGAAGCTAAGTATTTGTTTATTCAAAAGAAAATATGATTGTATTGAGCAGAAAATTCCCTCATATAAGGGCTGACAGAACTGGATATTTTGGTGAAAATTTCAGTAGCCATTCAAATGCAGTTTCACTTACTAATCACAGAATACTGAGAAAACAGGGCTTATATATATATATATATATATATATATATATATATATATATATATATATATATATATATATATATATAAAATTATCTTTTTCTTTGATTTTTTTTCTGTGGGGGAGGTAATTAAGTTTATTTTTATTTTTAGGGGAGGTCTTGGGGATTGAACCCAGGTCCTTGTGCATGCTAAGCATGCACTCTACCACTTGAGCTATACTCTTCCCCAGGGTACAGATTTTAGTCAGAGTCCCTAACTTAGAAAATCTTTTTTTTTTTTAGGTTGATTTGTATTCCAGGTATGAAATTACTTTAAAATACTTAGTATAAGAAATATAATATATCATCTGTTTATTGTTATAAAGGGGTCTTTATGATATATTATAAGTGAAAAAAATGTAAGATGGAGAAAAGAAGTGTTTAAAAAAAGTATACAAACATGTGCACTGAGTTTGCGTATTTTAAAAAATAATAGATATATTGAAAAATTGAAATGGTACCCTAAGGGAAGGAAGAAGGCTGTAGGGGACAGAGATTAAAGCTAGAAGTCTCAAACTTTATCTTGTTTTATATGCTTGATCTTGGTATCAAATATTTAAAAGAATTAGAAAATAAAAATAAAACTTAAAAAAGCAGTTTGTAAAAATGGAAGTCACATGAAACAAAAGAACCTAGCTGTGTATTTAATTGGCCAACTCAATACAACATAGAATAATTATTTTGAGAAATTTAAAACATTTGTTATGCTGAATATCTCTAATAAAATACATCCAAGGACAGTAAGATTAATAATTAAAAAAAAATCTTTGTAACCATGCCTTCAAGGTACCATTGCTGTTGTTATTCTGAGACTGTCATAAATTTTAGAATTTAAAAAATTAGTAATTATGTTAGTGACACTAGGAACAAAAACTTTTGACATGAGAGAATGATACATATATTGTCTATCATTGTAAGATGTAACATAGATGAGATTAAGTGAAAACTTAATAGCCTAAATTTTAATTCAAATTTTAATTTTAATTGGAAGTATAAACTTATAATGTGCTTTATCTTTAAATATAAATATACAAAAATTAATACATATGTATATGTGCACAAGACACAAATGTAAATATATACATATATATCAATGTATATATGATATAAATAGACTTTTATATTTCCCCCATAATTCTGTCCACTGAAAAGGCCTAGAAATAAAGGCCAATCCAGGAGCAATGAACAACACTACCACACAGATTATGAACTTAAATACCAAAGTTCTTTAACAAATTTTTGATTCTAGTTTTTGGATAAGTTGTATAAGATGAGCTTGTAATAATATCTCATTATACCAGAAATTTACCAAAGATCACATTTTTTTACACATTTATTCTGGAAGCAAATAGAAATTTTTTTCATTAATCACTGTTTTGTGTTTATGCTAGTCTTTCTACCCATTAGTGTAACACAGACAGAGACAGACAAACACTTCATGAATTTATGGTAGATAAATATACACATGATTACATTTGAAGGAAAAGAGTAAACCCACTAAAACTTCATTTAGATAAATAAAAACTACCCTTTACATCCACATAGTGTCTCCTGAAATCTATTCTCACTTAAAATCATTGTCATATGTTTTGATTAATTTGAAGTCTTGGCCATTCATTGGCTTTGCATTTTAGTTTGTTTTCAAATAGCATTTTCAGTTTCTTCTTATTTTGTTCACATTCTATACTCTGCTTTTCACTACTTAACTAAGCAATAGAGTCATTTTTATGCTTTTACAAAAATCAATAAAGGCTTATGTTGCCTTTGAATATAGAGGAAACTGAATAAAATCAGCTATTAGACTGTTTTAATTACACAATTTATCGTTACATTTAAACTTTATAATTTTTTATTTTCTGTTTTAAAAGTTACATTTAAAATATATTTGATGATTTATTAATTGGTATATAAATATTCACAATTATTATATCTTTACTGAAGATTGTGTCTTTAGTAGTATAAAATAACCACATTTTTTGACACTTAATTATACTTACTTTGAATTCTACTGAGCTGGAATAAAAATTTTCACCTATGCCCTTGTTTTCCTGGTGGACATTTCTTAAGCAACATAGGACTGAATTTTGCATTTTATCCAGTCAGCAAGTTTGATGATAGCGATAGTTCTCAACTGCCTGTAGAATTTCAGCAAGGAAAAATTCCCCAAATAAGAAGAATTAATAGAATCATCTCAACTATGATACAATAAAGGGGAAGAACCTGACTACATACCCTGTTGCCTCTTAAGAGATAGATATTCAAGTGTGATCTGTGACTAACTGCATCAGATTCACCTGGGATGTTTGGTAAAAGATGAGCTGGGAGCTCCACCTTAGGCCTTAATTCTGAATCTTTGTGGGGTGGAGTCTTGGGGTCTGCATTTTCGTCAAGTTCCATAGGTGATTCTTATGGTCATTACAGCTTGAAAACCATTAACCAAAAGGATAACAAAAAGGTATCATCAAAATAAATTCACTTCTTATTTATTTGGTTGATTTTAAAAGGAAGGTTTACAAATGAACTTTTTTTTTCCTGTGCAGGAAGAGTGAAAGATTTAAGGAGAAGAATTTCACAAGATTCACAGATTTTTTTTGCCCAGTCTCTCTCACTAACCCAATATTGGAAGAGGTGATGTTCGAATTTGCCCTCTTTCCTGCTCTAGATTTTTCTCCCACTTTGAATGTTTCCTATTTCTCCTTCCCCTCCATCTTTAGCTATTGCTGCTTTTCTGTTTATATTCCAGATCTTGAGCTATAGACTCTTTTGTATAAACAAACCAAGATTCTTTCAGATTTTTTTTTACAAAAAGGAAAAAACATATTTGAAATGATAACAGTGTGTTAACATGCTCTGATTATACAGTCAAGGTTTACTTTTTTTTTTTTTCTCATGTAACAGAGTTTTAACTTACCAGGCCAAACATCTCAGTACTTTTGCTGTGAATCAATGAAGCTATAATATGTAATTCAATCATAGTGCATTCCTTCCCCCTCTGAACAAACATTTACTGACTTTTTAGATTAATCTTCTGATTGAAGAAACTGAAAACATTGTCAAACACATACTGGTGTATAATAACTACATTGAGCTTCTTCCCTCTGCCCAAGGCGTTAGTGAGGCAAATTTCTGTTTATTCACTCTGTTTTATTAGGTCAGGTCATTAAAATGAGACTCTGTGCAAGCTTTAAATGGTATCTCAATTCCTCGGGCACATTCCTAATAGAATTCTATACACTTTTCTCATGGGAAACACTTTCCATATGAAGCAAAGTCTCCCCATGTCACTAATTGGTTCAAAATATGTACTAGCAAATAAAGGTCATGTTTAATCCTTCACAACATTGCACAAGTGAAGTAAATGGACATTTAGAGGCATCTAGTTTACCCTTTAATTTTTACAGGTAAGGGAATTCAGATATTTCTTGCTTAGGGTCAACTTACAAGTGACAAGGCTCAGAAAGGTGGGTTCTTAGTCCAGTGTTGCATTTGCTATGCCATGTTGTCAACGACATGTGTCAGGATATTATTGTTCATGTTAGTAAAACTTTTTTGGACCTATTGATTCTTCACTTACAAAAATTGATATGCATGTCTTCCACGATGAAATTCTTAGCCGTTCTATTTCTTCCATCTTTATAACAATCAAAAGTCCTGCAGATACTACCCTTGAAATAGATCCCAAAATCTAACCACTTGCCATGGTTTAAGACTCCAACATCTTCTGCTCTGATACTGTGATTTATAATAAGAAATATATATTTAGTATTCCTCTCCCTTCTGTCACAGAGCTCCTAAAACCCTTGAAATAATCCTGAGTGATAAGAGCAATTAAAGTGTCTTTTGTTATGTAAATGAAGTGATTTTTGGAAAACCCTTAGGTAACCTCATATGAGGACTGGTTGCCAGGGGATTAGCAGATGAGTTGGGAATTTCTGTTCACCCCTCCATCATTCAAGATGTACAAGCACAGTCTGGACAACCATTGATGGATACAACTATAGAAAGAAATTTAGTATTAAACAGATAATGGCAGAAGGTGGTCTGAATGGTCCCTTCCAGTCCTAAGTTATTCTAATATTGAGATTCCACCCATATTATCACTATTCATAACATTTCTAAGATCTGTCCTGGAAATTGTTTCCAAAGCCTGTGATTCATTACTTAGACTATATTCATTAACAGCAAATTCAAGTTTACTGAAGAAAGTGAGTGATAAAATCTGTTGATACATTTCTTATTTTTAAAAAATGGTTGCAACTGTAAAATAGTCATTTTAGTTATAGCATGAGTGTTTTTAAATCCATTTTCAAATAAGAATTGTCATCTTATTTTGCAAAATGATGGCATTATTGAAAAAGTCCTTTTAGATGTTCTTCCTTTGAAGAACAGTTATTCTAACATGCAAATTTTGTTTTATGTGAATTAAAAAAAAGCAATGTAAGATACTAAAGTCATCAAATTACATTATGTTTCACCTCTTGTGTAACAATCATTAACCTCTCTAATATATGCAAAATGCTTTTTAAAAAATCTCATTTTAATGTCTTCTTAACAATAATATTAGTGTCTCCATTTTTCTTATGTGTACATTGATGATCAGAGACGTTAGGGTATTATTCATAGTTACATAGTAAATAAAAGACAGTGTGCCAACCAGGTCCCAAACTTTCTGACACCAAGTTTACGGTCCTATTTTTCACCCATGCTCTTCTAATGTCAAGACTTTCACCAACATTGAACAATTCCAGGCCCTGTCAAGGGTATATGGAAGACATAATTCTGGGAGGTTTACCTTTTCATTTCCCCTCAAGCCTTGCTGTATGAGAAGCCTCCTATTCAGCCTACTTGTTGGACTTTTGCAGCTATAAAGCACAATAAAAATGTCAAAAATTATTTTCCTCCCCTGTAATGAGGAACTTTTTTGTCTTAGTGTAAAAGTAATGCTGAATTTTCCCACACACTTTATAAATTGTCATACCCTCATTATTTTGTTTTCCAAATCTATTTACATTCCATGGCTTTATGTTAAGCTTGGGTTACTAACTCATATATTTATTCTAAACTTAATTGAATTTGTATTACTTATGATAAAATTGATGTTTTGCAGTTTGTACAATATTTCTCTGTTACAGGCTTTCATAAGGTACAATTACACTTGAGTAAGAGCCTGGGGCAATTAATTATTAATAAATGGAATAAAGATATTAATGTTTATCTGTAGCAAATAAGAGGCTACATTTGCTTCCTTTAATCGTCACAGCAGAGCTTGAATTTTGATGCCCTTTCCTTGTATTAATTAGTAAATCCCAATCACAGGATTATCACAGATAGATTATATTAATCTAGATTATGTTAATATTAAGTCACTTCTGAAATCAAAGTGTGTGTGCATTTGTGTGGGTGTATGTATTTATATATATATATGCCTACATATATATAGCTATACATATAAAATATGCATAGTTATATACATTTACATACATGCAGATGTATACACACATACATAAAGTGTTCTGCACTGATTTTTTCATAAGCTCTACTACCCAGTAGCCCTGTGAAGTAAGGAAACTCAGTATTAATTTCTTAGTTTTAAAGGTAAAGAAACTAACACCTAGAGATTTTAAGTGACTTACCCAAGATCACAGAACTAGTAAACAGCAAATCGAGGACCCAGATTTATATCTCACTGATCTGTTCACAAAAACTGAGTGCTCAGGAGCTGACAATGATGGCTCCATGCATTTAGGGCTTACTGTTATACCAGGCATTTTGTATGTATTATCTCATCTATTCCTTAAAAGAGCCCAGTGGGGTAGATACTAATCTACCTAATACAGTAAAATAAACAAATAAAACTGTTGCAGAGTTTAAAAAAAAAGTCAAAACGAAATTAAAACAACAACTGAAAAACCCAGACTGGGAAAAGTTAAGTGACTTTCCCAGGTAACTTCTAGATGGCAGAGCAGTGATTTTAACCCATGTCTTCTGATTCCTATTTCAGTTCTCCTTCAAACCTTATCTTCCTGATGTTTTTCCTCCTTGATAAGAATAAGAAAAAAAAGATTTAGTTAGTTAGTGCCAAGTAAATATTTGTTTTTGCTTAAAATAGAAATATCTGCTTTATAATTGTCTACTCCCCTTTACTTCACCTTCCCTAAACAACAAACCCAACCAGCTAAGCAAAGATCATTGTATTGGCTGGCAGAGGTGGGTGGTGGGAAGGACTGTAGAACAGGATGCATGAGAATCATACTTGATATATGCTGTGTCTAGTATTTGATGTTTTAAAATTCATGGTTGGCATGTTTCATGAACCAGATATTGCATTTTCCAATTATAATTCTATATAAATTTATATTAATAATTATTAAGTACCTATCATGTGTTAAATGTTGTTATTTATACTGGCCCATGGAATTATCTCAATAATTTTATATGAAAGATGTTTTTACCCTGTTTTTGCAAAGAAATTGTGGCTTTAAGTGTTTTTGAAATCCTTTTGAAATCCCATAGCTGATGAAAGGTATATTTCAGATTCAAACACTAGCCTTCTGATTCACGGTTCAGTGACTATCCACTGTGTTCTCTGCAGTGCCTAAGTTTAGTACAGTTTTGGATTTAGGATGACTTACCTCTGCTATCAAGCTTTGCTCAACTATTATGGTTCATATTGGACATTCCTTCTCTGAGTTCCTATAAATGTCTTTAAGTCTGTAGGTCAGCTTTATTACTTCTTTAACTCAGATGACCTCAGGGTCAAGTCTCCAGACCAGAAGACATAACTTTTCTTTTTGCATCTATTTTGTTATCTGGCAGGTTCTAGGGATATGGAATTGAGGCACCATCCTTGGTGCCTCTGGCTATTTTGGAACTGATTAATCAACTGTGATTATGAGGAGGGTTCAGCTTTCAACTATGGTGGAGCAAATGAAGGCTGTGAGATGCCAAATTCAAAGGCAGGAGAAGAGACTGCACAGTAGCCTGCTTAGTTTCATAGGGCAGTGAGAGAATAACATAGAAATGAGTTTTGGAAGGGCAAATATTTATGAAGATATGGGTAAGACAACAGAACCACTGGTGAATTACAGAGAAGAGCACTGCTTCAGTCTCATCAAGCACTGTGAAAAGCAGCTGAGAAGCAACCCTTCATTTTCAAAACCCCAGACTCTAACAACTAATGTAGTTCTACCACATTAGATAGTTATTTTTTCCTCCATCAAAGTCCCGTCATTTTTAGAATTAGCAGATGTGTCAGTTATTAAGCTATCATATTTTAGTTCCAAATTCTTCCATACTCTTGTGATACTATGGCTGGGTCTTTATCAAACACATCTCTTCTGTCTCTGTTAGGTTTTGCCAACGGAGGGTTACTAGAAGGAGATTAGAAGGCAGGAGGTGGGAGAAAGGACTTGATTCATTCAGTTTTTACAAGTGTCTCCCCAGCAACAGCTCTTGCTTCAGCAAGTAACCATTGGTCCACTTTCCAGTTTCTTCCAGCAGTCTCAGAACCAGCCTTCATCAGAGCCAGTGTTGCATCAGAGATATAAGCACAAGTTGAGTAACACACCCTCCTCAGAGGTACAGCCCCTCCTCTGAGCTTCTAAAGTTACAGTATCAGTGGGAAACACTTTCTTCTGAAAGGTATAGGTCCCAAATTATCAAGAACCCCTCCTCCAGGCTTCTAGGCTCTGATAACCCTAACATCCTTGCTTTGTCTCCCCAGTCATAATGGTGGTGGCTGCTTCCTACAGTTACTCTCTCTGGGTTAGACTTACCTGTCAGCTTTTTAGTTCTCCAATATCTGTTCAACCAATTCTCTACACTAAATTCTCTCAGAAAAATAACAATTGATTTTTGTTTTCTTGACAGGACGCTGATTGGCTGATTGAGTCTGCATTTTCTAGTTTGGGTTTCCACTAGAGTAATCAGAAATGTCCTCCCCTCAGTGGAAAATGGTTAGGCTGAGGTTCTTAAGTTCCTTTATGGCTAGTTACCTTCATTTTAATTTTGGTCATTGCTTCTTCACAGGAATAAAGTATATCCAGCCTGACTCAAGGCTGTACCTGGTGATTTAAAGTAGACAGTTGGTAGTGATAGAAGAGGCTATCCCTTGACAGAATTCAGCGGCAAACAGTTTGGGTAAAAGTCAGTCTCTGAATCATTATAGATCCAGTTTCTTTATGCCAATGGACCTTATCCAAGCTTTCCATAATTTGACTTGTGACACTATCAACCTGCACCTCCTTAAGAGTTCAAGAATATTAAAATCAATTTTCTTAAAAATGTTTAGGAAGCTATTGAAAGAAAATGGGGACTCTCTGGGAATGGGACTCACATTTTTCTTTATACTTTCTTTAGTTAAAGATGATTGTTGAAAAAAAACTAGATCAAGTAATTACGGATTGAACTAAATCCAAGAATTCAAAAATTATTATGGCAACACATCGAAAATTACCATCTTCTTCTGAAATTTACTTATACAAGAGGAAAAAAAATAGGTCTTGTTCCATTATTTTTTTTCTAACAAAAAACCTGAAGTGAAGATGGCAAGATGCCAATATATTTCACGTTTTACAGGAAGGATAGTGAGAAGCAGCCACCAGAAATTCCTGGTTAATTATGAGAGAAGTTAGTGACTTGAAATGAAAAGAATTTTTTTTAATAGCTGATCATTTAAATATTTGATTCATATTCATTTAGTTCATCTTCCTATAGAAATACCAACTTATCAGAGATTTAAATGAAATATATTTTCACAAGTAATGCTTATGTCTTTCTCTCTCCAAAGGGGAAATTCATCATAAGGTAATATCAGCTCATATGGGTCTTTAAAAATTCATTAAGAGGAAGTGTTTGAACTAGTGAGTTGAAAACCATCACTTGATTATAAGTTTGTTATATTTATAGTATCCCTGATATTTTATAATACCTGACAATAGCATGTTTATATTTCTGTAATGAAAATTCCAGTTTTACAACTCCCTTTTATCTCAACAGTTGTTAACTCTCTGACAGAATTAAGGTCTGTCATACCTCTCCTGTGCTACTTGGCAGGAAGTTATTTTTGATTTAAAGAATTTTCTCTGGTCCTCTGTTTAGCAGCCATCAGAGAGTAGAATTTTGTGGGTTTCCTACTGCAGTTAACTTAACTCTTGCTTTATTAAATCCAGACAGTGGTATCAGGGAGAAAAATTCTTGCTGAAGTTGGATAAAAATCTGAACATCTCAATTGCAGAAGAAAATATGCTAGATGTGCAGACCCCCTACAGTAGGGTCTCACACTCTGTTGATTTGAAAATGGAATTCCTTTTAGAGCCTTCCAGTTACAGCTTCCTCACTCTTGAACATCTTCAAGCTTTGCATCTATTCAATATTTTTCACACAAATATTTGATGTTTAATACTATTGGGTGAAGGGAGGGGGCAGCTCTATTTCCTCAAGGGTAGACCTCAGTGCTGGTGAGTGCATACCTAGAACTGAAAGTATGACCAAGGATGTAAGTGTGTGTGTAAGAAACATAGGCTTGAAGCATCTCATATAAACATGAAAGACCCCAGTTGAGGCCCCTGGCAAATTGAGACAGTGCCAAGAGAAGGAGAGGGTCACGGGCTTGAGGATGAAAGATCCATCAGATTTACTCTTATCCTGGGCCTTCACATATTTGTGATAGGTCTGCTTGCCACATTCATTATTTGTAAATTCTCCTAATAAATAAATGGAATGTATGACTCTATAATCCAGCATGTAGAAAATGCTGAGTAGTAAACAAGAATATGTTTTTCAAGAGCAAAATAAAAAGCTAAATACTTATAATTTTAATGCTAATCATTAGGGAGGCAATGTGAAAAAAATGTTGGCCAATTATTTTTAAACCTAATGCTAACTCCAAAATTATACAAGCTGAGATGGTAGCAGACTGTTGTACTAATTAAAGCTTTTCTTTAAACCTGAGAATCATCATGGAACTAAAATCCTCTATATTGATCTATAATTGCTATTTGAAGCAGCTACTGCAGCTGGCTTAAGGAGAAAAGGAGAGGATTCTTATTGGTATAAAACTTCACTAGAAAGTGTTTAATGTAAAACCACAAAACCAAACATACACACACACAAAGTGAAGTGGAATTGAAAGTGTTTTGGATGAAAAGCAGAAAATTTGGGTGAAGAATCTTCCCCAGAGCTGAATAAATGTGGATAATATATTTATTTCTGTATTTTAGCTGCCACAATGTATTACTTGGTAACAGCACAAAGAATGATGGGGATGGAAGGTCCTTCGAAGAGGCAATTGAGAGGACATGACCAATAGTTGAGCTGGCAGCAAGACTTTGGCAATCAAGGCTCCTCCCTGTCCTTGGAATGTTATGTTCTGCTCACCTTTCTAACAGTGGGAGCCCTTTAAAGGATGCAGTCTTGAGAGAGTAAGGTGTTGTTGAGATCAACTGGGCTGAAAATGTGACTGAACCCCAGTTAAGCCCTCCATATAAACTTGTAAGATCCTGGTGGGCAGGTATGGAGATATACTCATTTTGCAGCCACCCAAGACAAGCCTCTTACATAAGTTTCCTTGCTGATTAAAACTGCCACTTCCTAATCTGGAGTAGCCAGCCTTTTTATTTGTTCTTTGTGTCCAGGAATCAGTTCAGGAAGCAACACAGGTTTAAAAATAAATAATTAGGAATGCTGGAGTCAAACTCTGCCTCTGCCTCTGCCTCTGCCTATATTTGAACTTGGACACATCATTTAAGCTTTACACCTCCAATATTCTTACCTGAAAATTAAGGAAACTGGATTAGGTCAGGCCTGAAATTGTATTAAAGTGCACTTGAAATGTTCCATCAAATCCATGATGCAAATGTAAGAAATATTGAAGTTATTTAAATAAACAAATAAACCTATTCAATTTTTCAGAAATCATCTACAGAGTGCCTGCTATTTATTCATTGCAAATAAGTCTTCCACTTGTAAAATCTCGAGTTCAGAAGGCTGGATACTTGAAAGAGAGATTATAACTGTAATGAAAAGAAGACAAGTGTAATTATGGGTGTCACTAATTTCCAAACTGATGCCCAAATTATTGACCAAAATGCCATAAAGTTAGTATTAGTTCCTAGTCATTATTCATCTGTCAAAATTTAAATAACAAATAAGGAATAGCATTTTATAGGAATAAAATATCCACTGTCTCCTTTAACAAATAAAATTCCTCATGTTGGTTACAAATTATAGTATGGATGAAAAGAAATCCTATTTCAAAAATATGTTCTATTTCAAAAAGATGTCTACACCCTAATCTCTAGAATTTGTGAATATCTTACCTTACATGGCAAAAGGGATTCTGCACATGCAATTAACTTAAGGATTTTGAGATGGAGAGATTATCCTGGATTATACAGGGGATCCAATATAATCACAGAGATCCTTAAAAGGAAAAAAGGGAGTTAGGGAGTAAAAGAAGGGGATATGATGATGGAAGCAGAGGATGCATTAAAGCCATTGCTGAAAGGCAGCTATAAGCAAAGGAATGTAGATAAACTCTAGAAGCTGGAAAAGGAAAGAAACGAATTCTCCCCTTGAGACTCCAGAAACAGTGCAACCCTTCAGACTTATTTCAGAATTCTGACCTCCAGAACTGAAAGATAAAAAATTTGTGCTGTTTTAAGCCACTAAATTTTTATTAATTTATCACAGTAGCAACAAGGAAACAAATGCACTGCTTGATGGCCTCAGCCTGCATGTTGGATAGTAAAATCCTAGTCCCCCTTTTGAGGTTCTTCCCTCCCCACTACTAACTCTTGAGGAGTCCCTGTAGGGATAACCTATCTGTATCCATAATCCATGTCATAACCAGGGTCTTCACCTGCCTCTTTCTTCCACATATCTCTCTGTTCTGCCAGTGGTATGCCTTTGTGTCACTTTCCATCACACTCTGCAGTTTGGCATACCACCAAGAGTTTGCCTCTGCTACCACCTCTACTCTGGTTTTGGATCTGCTGCAATTCCCCTTATCATTGTAGCCCAAGCGTCGGCACACTAATTTCCCCAGAGTATGTTGCAGTGTTTATCAAAAGTCACTTGAAGAAACAGGAGAAAGGAAGAGCATTCAGAGATTAATTTTTAACTGGTTACTAGATAGGATTGCTTTCAGATTACAGAATTATATGCCAGTCTTATTGGTTTTCCTCAGGGTATGCTCTGCCTTACTATAAAGCTTCCTCCCTGCTTAGCTCATAGCCCACATCTCAGTGCCAGGATCCAGCCATCACCATTAAACATGTTCCTGAATGTACAGAGCCCTTTGCCTCTCATCCTAACTCAGTGAAAAGAAGTATTCTTTTTCAGCTCCACTCTAAAGCTCATCTTCCATTTTTTTTTAATTTCTGTCCCAAGATCTGCCTCTCTCCAGGAACGACTGGATAATTTTTACTACATTTAAGAAAGATCTCCCCACCTAATGCTAGGGGAGCTTATCATATGTTCCCAACAGGATAGTTATATTTTAACATAATAGTCTATAACCTGTAGAACAGATAAAGATGCAGGTACAACATTAGAG
This sequence comes from Vicugna pacos, assembly GCF_048564905.1. Taxonomy (NCBI): domain Eukaryota; kingdom Metazoa; phylum Chordata; class Mammalia; order Artiodactyla; family Camelidae; genus Vicugna; species Vicugna pacos. Next base: position 30,824,218 of record NC_133002.1, read on the forward strand.
CTACTTCTTTGAATGACAATTTCCAAATTAAAGAACAACTCCTATAACTGTCAGTATTTTTCAAAGTCTGGGTAATTTTACAGTAATATTTCACATAGAACAGCAACAGTGCACTAAAGTTGAGCTTCTCTAATCCTAGTCCAGCCACAGCTTATTAAATACATCCATTTGATTAATTATGATTATAGTCTCTCCCCCTATTTGAGAAAGCTAATGATCCATTTTGATGGATAATCTTGAGATGTAACTAACATAAAATAAACTTCACATGTTTAGGTAAATGTCCATGGTTCTGAAAGCTCTTTGGAGGGAATCTGTTCCTCTTTGGCAAACTGCTTTCTTTTCCGTCCCTCCAACAATCGTTTTTGGGCAGTGGACTTTCAGGGCACGGAGGACCTCCCCGACCCAAGTATACTTCCCAAAAGGGCTAATTCTCACTACTTCAGATTCTTTCAATATTTTGAGGTCTCTTGTCTTTTCTGCTGAGCCTGGAAGCTCTCTACATAAGAATCCTGGATTTCCTTCATCTGGGCCTAGATTTTTTTTTTTTAATGTGCTGACCACCTGGAGTCCTTAGCCTTCATCTCAGAGACCAGATAGCTCAGTCACACCTGCGTTTTAAACAGTAGGCATATCAGCCTGTGGTTCTTTTTTCGAATCCCTGAAGGCAGCAGAACTACGCAGCTGTGGCTCCTAACGTTTGCCAAGCCCAGGAAGCTCAACCGGGCATAGTCACAGTGGCTGCTCTTCTCAGTATCCTTGCTCTCCCACCCCTCACCCAACAGCCGCTCTGCAAAAAGACCCGCGGTACTCCTGAGCAGTTAAAGAGCCGGTTAAAGAACCCTGGGAACCCTGCAGTATAACTCCTTTGGTTCTAACCCCGCATTCTCAGATACCTCACAGCCTGTAAGACTTACTAACTTGACTGTGAGGATGAACGATACCAATTTCCCTTCTCCTTCGCCCTCTCCATTTATCCAGACTTTATGTAGTTATTTGACCGAGCCTCACACTAAAATGGCTTCTAAACAACAAAAATTAAAAAGTGCAAAAAATCCCCTGCGGGTTAGGTGTGTTTGTGTTTGTTGTGTGTCCACCCGCGCTTGTGCAAAATCCCCAAACGTCATAGTTTGCAATCCGAACAAGCGCTCCAAGAAATGCAAGATCTTTCCAGGGATTTCCCCTACCCTGTCTTCTTCTTCGGCACTTCAGAAGAGGTAAGTCTGGGCTTTCTCGAACCGCTACTGCAGCCGTAGAGGTAATGCCAATCTGCGATTTTTCCTGTCTTCTCTCGCTGCCAGCTCTTTTCTCAGGCGAACAGTCCCGAGCTCAGGGTTTCCTTCCGATTCCCTTGTAAACGGTTGACCAGGGCAAGTCCTTTCCCGGTCGCGGCGAGATCTCCTGCGGACCAGCGGCTCCGGCGTCGGCCTGGGACTGGGTCGTGAATAGTGCTCATGCAGCCCCCACCTTTCCCCGGGGCCTTGGGGAGCCGGGCTCTGGGCGTGTGTGTTGTGCGCGCGCACCAGCGCGCGCGCGCCCGCCCGCGGTCGGTAGGGAAATCTGGGGAAGCTGCTGAGCGTTGCTGCCAGAGTGTTCTGGAGCTCAGCAAAAGCCTCCAAAGCACTTAAGCTTCCCGAAAGAAAAACGGAATAAACGAAACGAAAAGAAGGGAAGCTTATTCCCCTAAAGCCGGGGTTTCCAGTAGTCCTGGAGAGGCGTAGTTGGCAGCGGCCCCTGCTCACACCCGGACTTGGAAAGACGGTTTTAGCCGGTTTCGGGAGGAGAGAGGTGAGGGACTTGCAGGACCTGGTCTAGGAACCTGCAGAGAGAACTCTGGGGTAAGTAGTGTTCAGGCACTGGAGCGGAAAGGGAGAAGGAGGGGGCAGGAGAGGAACGACGGAGAGGGAAGGGAATGAATTATGAAGAAAAAAAAAAAAAAACACCAACCAATATTCCGCAGCAGAGGGAGAGCGCAGCTCAGCACTCCCAAGATGAGTCCTGCCCAGGTCTCCCGCGCCTAACCAGCTGGCGCGAAGTTCTTTTTATGGAGAAGAAAACTCCCCAAATCCTAGAGGGTGATAGAGGCAGCCGGGGCGGGGCGGAGTGAGGAGCTGGAGCCCAGCACTGGGGCCCAGGCGGCTGCTGTGGTGGCCCGAAGCTCCGATGCTCAGCCCTCTGCTTCTCATTATGGCCGCGTTAAGCGTCACCTCCCAACCGCATCCTGCTGCCTCCGCCCCCGGGCACGGGGCGGCTGGTTTGACACTGAGGCTCCGGGCGGCAGCGAGGACGCTCACCTGGCGTAGCCCACCTCCCTCCTCCTCCACCCCTCCCCCACCTGCCCTCCACCTCCCCTCAGAATCGGGAAGCGTCGGGATCCATAGGCGAGGCAATAACGACCCCTGCAGTTGCATTGCGGAAAATCGCGGCGGCGGCGGCGGCGGAGGCAGTGGCAGTGCTAGTTGCGGACGATGGAAGCGAGGCAACTGGCTGTTCTGGGGAACCCAGGAAAATAGCAAAGGAACAGAAAGCGCGCGCGCAAGGTAGGGAGCCCGCGGGCTCCCGATGCTCCTGGGTACCCGGCTCCCCACGGTTCCGGCTCTGCGCCTTGGACGCGCCGCCAGAGCCGGGCTCCGAGGCGGCAGGCTGCGCGCGGACTTGTGTAGCAGGGAGGGTCGGCGGAGGCAGCTGGCAGCCGGCAGTTTCGGACAGTAATCCCTGCCTCTTTCTGTCTCTCTCGATTCTGTCTGCTCCTCCTCCCGGCGGAAGCAGGAGGTAAACGGCCCTGGAGCGGAACAGCCACCGTCTGACCATGCCCCGATGAGGAGGGCGGACTTCGAGGGCAACTCGTCGCGGACTGCCTGGGCTTAGCCAGCAAGCTGCGAGCTGCCAGCGGGACGGAACTGCGCGGCACGGCCCGGCGGGGGGCTATCTTCTATGTCTTCTTGGGGCGCAAGGCGGATCGGGGTCTCATTTTTGCAGGAAGAGCCCTGCACTGGTGGCTTCAGGTGGCTGTCGCCGCCGCTGCTAGTGCTGTTTCTGCCCCTTGTGCGAGGAGCAAAGACCGGCGAGCGGGGACACTTCCCGGGCAGCGAGGCATCGGATATGTGTCAGCACATCTGGGGCGCACATCCGTCGAGCCCGAGGGGAGATTTGCTGGAACAATTCAAACTGCGATATTGATCTTGGGGGTGACTGTCCCTGGCTGGCTGTCTGGTGGGAGTGCGAGTGTGCGCTCGCTGGGAAGTGTGTGCGCGTGTGCATGTGTGTGTGCCGTGTGGGGGCCCCCCTTCCCCCCTGTTTTCCCGTCGAGTGATGCACTTGGAATGAGAATCAGAGGATGGAAATAGTCTGGGAGGTGCTTTTTCTTCTTCAAGCCAATTTCATCGTCTGCATATCAGGTATGGGACGCGCTGGAGGCACAGGCGGGATCGGGTTATGTTGTGATCTTCGGAATGTATGAGGTTTTATTGTGTGTAGATATTTAAGTAGCCTCTCGGGGTGGGACGGGAGAGAGGTGGTGGCAGAAACCCTTTCAGCTTTGCAGGTTTGCTGTTTTCAGAATTGAAAACATTCTAAGCCCAAGCGTGTGTGTGTGTGTGTGTGTGTGTGTGTCTTGTGGGTAGTATCTGAATGGAGTCCTAGAATATAGTAGGGGTGGGGGCCCCCTGAGAAAGAAGAGGCAGATGGGTGCTGATTTTCAACTGCTTTCCTGGTTGAGAACTCTGACATGGAAATCTGATCCTTGGCAACCCCCACCACCATCCCCTGGCTTTCAGAGTTCCCAAACTCGGTGGTTCCTGTCCGAAAAAAATGGATGCAGAGCCCTGCCCTGGTATCTAGGCACTTTCAGGAGACTGCAGGAGGATGCGGGGCCTGGAGAGTACCAGCAGGGACTAGAGAGATGTAGAGGTCCTCCATGCCTTCCCCCAAACACATCAGGACCACCTCAAATAAAAGCAAAACTCATCTGAAACAACACAATATTATAAATACCACTTTAGATCCCAGTCTTTCCTAATTCCCAGTGGCAAGAATGTACTGGCTCAGACTTACTGACCTCAGGTTACTTGTGCCAGTCTGTGGTGTTAGGAGCCAGTGGGAAGCCAGGGCATTGAGCTGAAGGAAGTAGAGCTTGTGCCTGCCAGTGCTGTGTTTCTGTGTTGGAAAGGATTCTGATTTCCAAGCAATGTCTTCGTAAGTGCAGGTGTGGAGTGAAGATGTGAGAAAAAGCCCCAGGATCAGCAGTATTCTCCAGTTCAGTTCAGTGCCTCCTCTTTGACAATGTCCCCTACCATTTCCCTTCACACTTGTCATTTAAGCACCCAGAGTAAGGCCCATTTGCACTACTCCCTTCTGCCTGCATTCCCTCTGCAGAATTGGGGACTCAGCCAACTTCCCATGAAGTCAACAGAAGAGGAGAGCAGAAACCTTGCCCCTGTGAGCAGGCATATTTGAGCTATGTTGGGGTGGAGGGAGATGTTTCCTGCATCTTCCTTCAGCCCAGCCAATCCCCACCCTTTAAGCCTGACGTGATTCTGGATATTAAAATCCCTTCTCTGCCCTTATCTTGGACCCAGTTCCAAATACTATTATTCAGGGCAGGAATAGGGGAGATCTTTTATTTGAAATCATTCTGTTTGGGGCTTGACCACCTTACTTAGAAATTTACCTCTATAATACTTTAGAGATATGTCGTGTACCAAGAAGACAATCAGAAGTGCCCTGGGGCTACCCCACATCTTCTACTCTTTTCCCCATGCTACATCTAAGAGAAAAAATTTGCAGGTGACTTGTAATGGTTTATATCAGTCATATGTCCAGGGATAGACTGGGTGGTGTCTTATATGGCCACATTTTACATCTTTCTCTTCTATTTGTTTCTTATAAACTCTCTCTTTGTTCCACATTATTTCACCAGTTATAAAATAGCCTTTCCCTGTCTCTTTCCAGCATCATAAATAATTTTCAAATCAGACAATCAGGGTCCCTTTAAGATCTAAAAAAGGTTAACATTCATTAAGGCTCTGGACCTCCCCATCCTTTGTCCCCAACCCCTATTCTGCATTTGGTCAGACCGGCACAAAGGGAAACCAGCTGAGAATGCATTCTGGTCTTAGTCTCCAAAAGAGGCATTAGTGGGATGCTTGTCACAGCTATACTTGGTTTGGTGTATTAGCAACTAAATTATATAAATAGAAGCATTAGGAAGGTTTTTTTTTTTTTCCGACCCAGGAGAGGTACTATGGCCTTTCACATGTATTTACTAAATAATCACCATTGCTATGTAATGAGGAGATAAAAGTGTAAGCAAAATTGCTAGCTATTAACTAAACATGGAAAACTAGGTTAGCGTTCCAGCATTAATTTTACTTTATGAAGACATTTAGGCACAGATGCAACATTATGTACTCTATATTTACACGTCCATAAACTTTAAAAGGTCATTCTTCCTCCAGGGCCAAGGTGGCCTCCTCTCTCTATAAGCAGAACTGTTCATTCAGAGATATCCCATGTATGTCACAATTCCGATTAGTAATATATTTATGACTCACAATTGCCACAGTTTGGGGGACTTTGTTTTCCCATATGGCAGCCTTAAGGGGCATATGAATGCAATGCACTACAGTTAAATAATTGTGACTCAGGCAGAGTTTAGTGGAACTATCATTTCTGTTTCCATGATTTGCAGTTTTAATTTAATCATGACTTAGCTTTACCAAAAGGAATATAAGCATGTATTCATAGAACCTACTCAACCTTAAATTAAAAGAAAAAAAAATCTATCTGCTATTTGGGATGAATTGTTCTACCTAGTAAATGGGTACTAATTCTTACTGAGTTACCAGGCGTCAATGATTGATGCATTTGTAGAGTTGGTTTCATTACTGAGAAATACCAGACAAGAAAAGGTCAGCAAAAGTCTGCAGTGTAAACATTCTGCAGAAGAAAAATTTTGGAAGTAAATTCGGTCTGTAGAAGGTATATTAACTGAATTTCAATTGGCTTTCAGGAACACTCTGGTACTTTGTAACTTAGTGTTTTGTTAACCAAAGCTTCCCACTCTCATCCCACCTCACCCCCTAAATTTAAATTATACCCAAGGGAGTTTTCTCTCTGGTCTGTGTGGCAATATTGCTTAAAATACAGACACCAGGGCTTATTTGTTTGCTAGCTCTACATTAATCATTTGGTTGTGATGAAGCTGGGGGTCTGCTAGCTAGCTTAGTCAGGCTTGGCTGGCTGCTGGGGAGGTAGCATGTGTGCCTTCCATTTGAGAGAATTTGGCTATTTAAACACAACACAGCTAGTCTGAAGAGGGAATGCCATGATCTGGAAGTTCTTGGGGCTCCACGTTAGATTCAGATCTCATTGTATTGAAAATGTAAGGCAGCCAAGATCTGTGGAGATGGGGGAGAGAGAGAGAGAGAGAGAAAACCAGGATGATATTTCCCTGTGCTAGCAGGAGCACCACCCCTTTCTTACAAAAGCAGCTCAGATCAGCGAGAATGATACATAGCAGCACCAGGAGAGAATTTCCTGGTCCAAAGACAGCTGTCTGATTTAATTTACACAGCACATCTGACTTCCTTATAAGTAACTTTACATCCTTGTCAGTTTATTCATAATAATAACAGCAATAGTAATTAGAATTATATGGTACTTTCACATGCATTACATAATATTGAACATATTCTAACTCATATAGTCTCAGAATTTGTAGGGTGATTTTATAAATGAAGCAACCAAAGCCCACAGAGGTTCAGCTTGGAGGGTTCACACCCGGTTCTGAGTCAAAATTTAGTATATCACTTATGTTTTGGTGCAAGATTTCTTTCAAATGTTCTTATTAAGTATTTTTTATTTTGATGTCTCCAATTTAAAGAGTAGGTTGCATTTAAATGTTGTAAGTCTTAGAGAGTTTGGAAGTGGAAGTTTAGTGTGATTACGGTCTAGGGCTGGAATTAAGATAGTGTTTGAGTTGTACATGACTCTGTCATTCAAACAGATGAGACTGTTAACCTGTTTGTCCCCAGTGCCCTATGATCAGCAATACCTATAGGAAAGGAGTATTTCATACATTCTTTCCTAATCTGAAAATTAAAATGGTTTCACATCAACCTGTTTACATGGAAGAAGGGGATAATAGTACATACCTCATATGTTTGCTCTATGATAAAATGATAATATGGTCAATGCTTTTCATTTAGCACAGTGTCTCAGGAATAGTAAGCTTGCAATATATATATATTTTTTCCTACAAACCTGGTATTGCATGAGTTTGTGAGGAATAGGAATAGAACCTTTACTTCCCTCCCTAACAACTTAAGAGCAAAAAAAAAAAAATCGTTAGTGCATTTTATAACATTGAGCACAAATCCTACTTTCGATAAGGTCTTGGCTTAACAACTTTGAAACGTCTCAATTTTCTTTCTAGTATGGTAACATTAGGCTTTGGTGTATAGTTAGAGTATAACCCACTTTATCCCTGTAAGCCCAATATTGAGGTGAGGCTTGGAAAATTTCATCACCTGAGAACCTGCTTATTCCCAGGGGAGCAACAGAATTTTTTTTTCCCTCTTTTTGCTTGTAAATGATAACTCAATATAGTCCCAACTTTAAAGTGCTTCCAAAATGGCAGACTACATATGCTGTCAATATGATTTGAAGTAAAAAAATCCCATTAAATAAAAAGAGAGCTCCACCCCAACAAAGAATCTGATGATCTTATTGGCAGTATTGTTTCTTTGAGTCCAATTTCCCATGTAATGTTGCATAGTCTCATCATTGACAGAAATCATAGATGAGGCTCTATTGGCAGTGAGATAAGAGGCTTCCTGAGTAATACAAAATCCCAGGGTGGGGAAAGAATTGTCAATGTTGAGAAACATTTTCTTATGTGGGGAGAAGGTGTATATGATTGCCACCCTAGGCAGTCAGTGCTTAACATCCCAATTTTTCACCTTAATTAAGCATTACATATTTGGGCCTGGGGTTTAGGTAAGGAAGAGATCCAGGGATCATAAATGTATATGGTAGCAGGCCACTGTAGAAAGGAAATGGAAGTTAGAAATCCACCCTGCAATCGAACTCTGCCTTAGTTACTTACATGACTGGGCAATTCTCTTAACCTTTTAGAGTCTCAGTTTTCTCGTCTGTGAAATGAAAAGTTATATCTTCTTTGCGTATTTCAAATAATTGTTGAGGGAAACATCAGAAAATGACCCTGAATCTTCTTTGTGTTATGTAAATGTAAAGTATCTCTCTCTTTACTGTATTATAGAATGACCCGTGCTTAAGATATAGTTACAAAGAGATACATACACATAATGTAGAGTGATTTAAAATAATATGAATAATGCTTAATGATTAAAATAGTTATGAAAGCAAAGTTGTCATAGACAAAATGTATCATGATATAAAACAGTATGAATAATGCCTAATTGTCTGATAAAGAACATAAATGCTGTGGAAGAGAAAGATCCAGACATGAAGGAAGAAGAGGATATTAGATAGTAGTTAGAGGTTAAGATAGAAGAGATAGAGGGGACCACATCATTTAAAGGAGTGGAATACGAATGAGTAAGATGTACAGAGAAGACTGTCCTAGTTGGAAAAGAAAAAACAAATTGACTTTAGGAAATACTGGAAAGTTGGGAGAAGCCCACTTAGGGAGGTGTTGAATTGAGAGAATATGGAGTGTCCTAATATATTTAATTTCCTGGTAATTTTTATTTTTTTAATTATAGATCTTTACATGAATTCAGTGGATTGAACTTGTGAAAAGTTGTTTGAAATTCTAACATTTCTTTATTTTTAAATTTGTGTTCCATGTTTCCAACTATTGCTGTACTTCACATAGCTTGTAGTCTATTTGAGGTTGTGGACAGTTGACTTTTAGGAGGACTTTGGCGTTCTCATCTGTAAAATGGAGATGATACTTATTTACCAAAGTTTTTGATCTTACAGGGTAATTGTAAGAAATAAAACAAATGCCTAGCATGGTGTCTGGAATACAGTAATCACTGGCCAAATTACACGTATCGTATGAGAGTAAGCATGGGCTTTGGAACCAACATAGGCTGAAATATGAATACTCCCTTCATCATTCACTCTCTGGTCTTGGAGAAGTTGTTTACATTCTCCGAGTCTCTGTAAAATGAAGACTGAGGAAAATGTACATGAGATTCTGCCATGGTGCCTGACATGTGGTAGTCACTCAGTGGACTGGAGATGCGCCCATAAAATCATCATCCTCATTGCCATCAATAATAATCCTTATTTTTGATATTTTGGGCCTGTTTTTATAAATTACAATTATTCAGTCATTTCTTCTGTGTTCAACAAAACAGTATTGCCAGCTAACTACATGCCAAGCATAGGAGTTACAAAAAAGACCAAATGACACTTGGTCCTTAGAATTTACAAGATGGTATACATGTTATGTGACAGATGTATGTGCAGAGTACTTTGGAATTATAAAGAAAGAGCAATACATTCTGTTGTTAGAAGTTGGCAGATGCAAGTGGGGAAGGGGAAGGGTTGATGGAGGAGAAAACAATTGAACTAGGGCTAGAAGGACACATGAGATTTCAAAGGAACAGGAAAAAGAAACACACATACCATGAGGCAAAAATAGTATATTCTGGACAAGAAAGGATGGAAGAAAAATCCCCAAAGTATCAGAAGTATGCTGAAATGAGCATATAAAATAGATGGGTTGGATTAAATGACTAGATATATTGGCTAGAATTAAAACTTGGGGTTAATGTGAAGGAGCTTGCAAGCTAAGGTAAGAAGTTTAGTGTCTATCTTTTAGTTATGAGGAGCCAAGGTAGAGATAAGGAAAATGACATAATCAGGTTTGTGTACAATTTAATGATACTTTTATACTTTGATTGCAATAAGCAATAACTTAGAAATGCAACTATTTGTATGCTTGTCAACCTTTATTCTTGCCCATAAAACCCATTAAAAAATTGGTCTAATAGATCAATTAGGTCATTATGGGACATTCTGAGGGAGAGACTTAAAAAAAATAAAAGACCGTTGTCCTATCTCTTATGGACCTGCTATACCATAATCTTTGAGATTTGGTATTTTCATAATAAGTAAATACAGATGTCTCCAATTTTGTATTTTAATAATAATAATAATAATGCCATTAGATAAAGGCTAATGAATTATCCACACACATCTTTGTGTTGTGAAGAGTAATTGTGTGCCAAGCAATAGATGAACAGTTTGGCAGGAAACAGATGCTTGAAGCATGGCAAAGCACTGTAGGGCTGCTTTACCTTATTGTACTCTGTACAGCTCTCATTTCCAATAGACTGCATGTTCACTTAAGAGAGTATATTCATGGTCCACTAAATTATATACCCATTTTACCCTTTCAGTGGTCTAGTTAATATAGAGTCCAGAGACCTAAAGTGAAATGACTTCATTTACTTAATCATACAAAATTTATTGAGGGTGCACTATACTTAAGGTACTGGAGATCCAACAGGAATGAGTAAGACAACTGACCTTTCTTTCCAGGAATTCATTATCTTCTAGTAAGACACTGATTTTAAACATACCAGTAGTTATAGCAGAATGTGATAAGAATTGCAGTGAAAAGAGATACGGCAGCGTGTGAGTAGGGCAGAGAAGTGGTGTCTAAGTCATTCTGGAGGTGGGAGGAATAGAGGAAGGAGAGTAAGTAGTGTCACAAGGTGTGTCAGGTGAGTATTAAAGGAAGCTAAAGAGTTGGCTTTGGGATATTTTTGCTGATCGACAAGGCATGTGATGGGGGAGGGATGATCATAGGAAACAGCATTTTCAAAGACAAGGCGATCAGATAGGACATGATGAACTCAGAGGACGGTCAGGAGGTGGAGTATGATGGATGAGGCTGAGCTAGAAGACCATTGAGGAAATATGATTCCAGTAACAGTAATATCTTACATATAATAATAGTCAGTGAAAACTACCCATTGCTTCTCTGTGCAAGGAGGGCATCTTTTGAGGCCCAGGAGGGTAGGTCTAGTTTATACCTTTCTCTTCTTTAGGAGCAGACCAATCAGGGTTAGATCTTTTGGCTCTTGTCCAGCTATGCTCTGTTTGGCTCAGATCACTAGTTATTTTCCAGTATCATCTCTAGTTCCAGGTAGCTTTCCAGAAGCTTTTGTGATAATGTAGGTTTAGATTACAGAATTTGTCTCCTTACTTAGCTTGTATCCATGCATTTGTACCCTAGGAAAAAGAGCCAGGACTTTGCTGGTTGACTGGATTTTGCAGCATGGCAGCTATCATCTTATTCCCTTTCATAATTGAATCTTTCCTGAAACTTTTTGCTATTTTCATTCCATGTAACCTTAAACAAAACTTTAAGGGATTTCTAGCATGTAGGGGCAGGGTGGGGTGCTGTGTATGCTAAGAAATGGTCTGGGATTGACTTTATAACAAAGCCTTAATTACTTTTATTAGCAAGATTGGACTGGTAATGGGGTAGCCAGTGTTTGGGTTTGATTTTATTTGCATTAAGGTGCTATCAGGGTCAGGATAGAGGTGGAAAGATCTTTAGTGGTTGTGAAGGAGACAGCCTACAAATGCCTTTCCCTCCTAACCTGGGAGAGGTGGAGCCTTTGTCACAGTAAATGCAGAATTAATCTTTAACTTTGTCCAATACTTTATGCCCTGAGGCCAAAGGGGCTTGCAGTAGGAAATTAAGCCTGTGCCTTTCAGGTGAGCTTTCCAGAGCCAAGTCCTGCTGTCTTCATGACACATTTGGCAGCAGTGCCAGAGTTGGAATAAACATATTTACTGAAGGATATGAGTCAGCGTATTCCTCCTGTGCTCCCTCTTCCTGCTGTACACACAGCTACCTTTCACCCTCAAGGAAAACAATTTTGATGGCAGCATTTATTGAGTGAGCACAGGCCATTCCTCCTCCATGATTTTGGAATAATAATAAATACCTTATAGTATTTTTGGAAAGGACAAATACAGGTGCATGTCTATGGAAGGGCCCTCTGTCACTCTGAAAGGGTTTAATGTCTTGGTTTATCAATCCCACAAATGTTAATAAATCCCTCCTATGCATGAGGCAGTGGGCCAGACAGAAGATAAAATGTAGTAAGCCAAATGACTGTGATGTTTACCCTTGTAGAATGTATATTTAGGGATCACATTTTTCCCCCAATGCCCAGCCCAGTACCAAGCATTTTCGTAGATACTCAATAATGAATGAGTGAATTAATGTATAAATGAATAACAAGGAGTGATTCAGAATGGCTTTCCTTTCTTCACAGGAGACTAGGAAACAGGATTCAGATTTTGTGTAGAGGCTGAGGGAGAGAAAATGAAGAAGACATCTCTGTTAGCTGCCTTTTTGCTTCTATAGCATGGAGGTCTTTAAGCATGCAGAGTCAGAACCTGAACCATCCCAGGGAGCAACTTATCATAAACTTTTTTATTTCCTTCTCAATCTCAACTCTTATCTGCATTTGACAAACCAGTGTTAGTTGGAGCACTTAATAGTTGTTTAAAATGTATTTCTGCCCCTCTGTATTTTGTGATACCACACTGTAAGACTTCAACTAGGGCAACTGAGGATCAATAGATGCATTGTTGTTCTTTGTCCATGACATCTCTGTTCCTGTTAAAGGAGATTGCTTAGATGTGGTGTTTTCTTATTGGGTTCCAGCTGAGGAGAAGTCAGCACCTGAGAAAGTTCACTGTTCTTTAGTTAGTAATGAACTAAAATGCTTCAGGGGAAAAGCCTACCCACCCTTTAGTATTGGTTGATTCAGAACAACGCAGAAACTGGTTTCTAAGGTGTTTTCAGCCTTGTGTGAGAAAACTTTACTTCTCCTCTGACCTTTTATAACAGAACTATGGTGCCCACTAGTTCTTACTATAAGGGAGAGTCAGGAGCCCAGAAATTTAAAGAACATAGTGGATTTGCTAATCTTGGCTGCATATTCTGCCTGCAATCTCTAGTTGATCTTTACAGCTTTGAGGAAACGGTCAGTTGGATGGTTTACTGTTTGTTTGCTTGTTAATTTAATTATAGAGAAAAATAAGGGGAGGTTATAGAAGAAAGACTCCTACTGTTAATCTTGCAGTAGCTATATGGAGATTATACTGGTAGTTAGAAGGTGAGGCATCTATGAGTAATACATGTCTGTTAGATAGCCTGGATGTGAATGGAAGTATGTCACTGGCTGTCTGTCTTGCAGTACGCTGTAGTGGTACCAGCCCTTTGTTGTTTGCATCCTATAGAATGAAAAATAAAGTGGTGAGATTATTATTTTCTGTATCTGTAATAGGTTCCACCTCGGTTTCTCCACTGTGGTGAAGATGTTCTTTGAGTTTGCATCTTTGAATTTCTGTGCTGCAGTGGCTAAATGAGAGTCGTATGCAAATAAAATAGTGCATGAGTTGGTGCAGCCCTTTTTTTTTCTCTTCCTCCTGCTTTTAGAACTGCTGAAATTAGGGCCTGATTGAGCCAGGTAAAGTTTTATAACGTGCCATATCTAAAGGTAAGATATGTTGAAGATATGTTGAGAGTTTTATTTATGCATTTGCTATTTAGGCTAATTGTGTGTTCAATTGAAATGTTCCTCCTTGATCAGTGCTCCTTGCAAGCCAAGGACTGTATATGCATGTGTGTTACTGTCACAAACATGAGTGATACTAGAAGTCATTGAGTTAATTTTAATGCTAAATATGGAAGAATAATAATACGAAAGAAAATTTAGGAAAACAGATTTCTCATAGACTAAATTTTTATTTACCAAAGTTTGCAATTATACTTTTTCCCTTACAAAGCTTTATACTTAAAAAAAAAAAAACCTTTTACGTTGTATCTTAAGTATTCCCCCATGTTGCTTCCTGGTTGTGTTAGATAAGGAAATCCAGGACTCTGTGACTGGTAAACCCCCCAATCTCAGTAACAACACAGTAGAAGCTTACTTCCTGCTCACATTAATTGTCTAATATGTGTGTGGGTGTGTGGTGGTGTATAGAGGCTTAGGAGGGGGAAGGGATAAAGAGAAGGAATCCTGTCTCTGTAGTGACTTGGGAGTCTCAGGCTGATAGAGTCTCTGCTGTCTTCAAGACATGCTTCCAAGTTATTCTTAGCATCAACATTAACAGTTAGAAAAGAGTATGAAGGAGGATTATGGGAGAGGTGTTTATGGGCCTAACAGGAAAATTGTGTACATCACTTCTGGCAACACTTTATTGCAAAAGAGATTAGGAATTATAGGCTTGTCTTGTGCCCAGAAAGAAAAGAAAAATGTTTTGGTGAACAACTGGCTACTATCTGCCACTTTAACATTTATAATTTTCATTGTAATAGTTCCATAATAATTTATTAATCTAAAATAGCATTATTTATATTTTTTCCCATTTTTGAGAATCTATGTTGTTTCTAGTTTGGCCATTTTGGGCAATTTTATTATCTATAGTATTTATCTATATTAAATATTTATCTATATTAAATATTGATAAAAATTTTGTATCAGTATTTATTTCTATTGGATTATTTCTTTAAAATAATCCCAGTGTTGTGATTACTGGATAAAACAGTATGAAATTCTTTATTGTTTTACCATGTTATATTCAAAACTAATGTATAACCTGTTCATAAGTCTCCAGAAATATGCTTGAATTCCTCAGAGTAAACAAGTATGTAGAACAGTGATTAAGCTTTCAAAGATATGTTTAAAAAGTTCAACCAAGTCAGTTTTAAAGATACTATTGGTTTTATTCAGCAATTCATAAATTGAGCAGAATCCCATCTAGCTAATAGAAAGGAGCCGCAAAGAACTATACAAAATGGAAAACCTTTTTTTTTTGAGGTATAGTCAGTTTACAATGTTGTGTCAATTTCTGGTGTACAGCACAATGCTTCAGGCATACATGAATATGCATATATTCATTTTCATATTCTTTTTCACTGTAAGCTACTACAAGATATTGAATATATTTCCCTGTGCTATACAGTATAAACTTGTTTATCTATTTTATATATACCAGACAGTATCTGCAAATCTCGAACTCCAGCTTATCCCTTCCCTTCTCTCCCCTGGCAACTACGTCTGTGAGTGTTTTTCTGTTTTATATATAAGTTCATTTGTCTTTTTTTTTTTTAACATTCCACATATGAGTGATACCATATGGTATTTTTCTTTCTCTTTCTGGCTTACTTCACTTAGAATGACCTTCTCCAGGGCCACCCATGTTGCTGCAAATGGCATTATGTTATTCTTTGTTGTGGATGAGTAGTATTCCATTGTATAAATTTACCACTTCTTCTTTATCCAGTCTTCTGTCGGTGGACATTTAGGTTGTTTCCATCTGTTGGCTATTGTAAATAGTGCTGCTATGAACATTGGGATGCAGGTGTCTTTTTGAATTAAGGTTCCTTCTGGATATATGTCCAGGAGTGGAATTGCTAGGTCATATGGTAAGTCTATTTTTAGTCTTTTGAGGAATCTCAATACTGTTTTCCACAATGGCTGCACCAAACTGCATTCCCACCAGCAGTATAGGTGGATTCCCTATTCTCCACACCCGCTCCAGCATTTATCTTGTGGACTTTTGATTGATGGCCACTCTGATTGGTGTGAGGTGATACCTCATTGTAGTTTTGATTTGCATTTCTCTGGTAATTAGTAATGGTGAGCATTAAAATGGAAGACTTTTATAGGCAGAAGGGAGTGGAACAAGAACGTTACTAGCAAACAGTTGATTGTTTCAGGCAGGATCACCTTCCTTCTGTGGATGACAGGAGTCTACCTGGTGGATTACCTTATTAGTGCTGACCAGGAAATTCCAGAGTGACTAGTTAAGACTATATTCCTGGCAGAGACTGAAACTGCAATTCAATTAGGTGTTAAGTCTCGATTTGGTGACATGGGCCTTAGCACAAATGACTCCATTTTCGGCCTTCTATTTCTTTTGTGACATATCCTTTCAACAGTGGTTCACTGCCAAAAACTGTTAAGCAAAAACCAAATAGCCATGGCATCCAAGATGTTATTTTTGCTTGGTAAGTCAAACCAGAGACAGGAAACCATGGTTAAGAGTAAGCAAGTATCTTTCCTAAGTCCAGAATTTTTAGCCTTCTTAAGTATCATTCCTAGAGCATATTTTTATTAATTACAGGAAAGAGTGGCATAGGTGGTTTTCAGAAAAGATTACTGAGATGGAAATTAGAATATGTTGTAGTTAGTATTTGTTTTGCCACTGTGTTGTGTTGTGGGGGAAGTCGTTTTACTGGTCTGAATCCCAATTTTCTCCTTTTAAACAGGGATATGGGACTAGGTAATTTCTAGATCCCTTTTCAACTTGGAAATTTTATAGTGTTAAGAGACTTTTAAGAAAGTTATCAAAGTTTACTGTTGATGCTAAACTTTTCCAGTTTTTGAAATGTCAAGGCAGCAATATTAAATTACAGGAAGAACTTTGGAGTCTGTGAGTGAGCAGAAAAGTGGGAAATGGCTTTTGAGATAGACAAGTGTAAGGATAAGGCATAATGAGAGACTAATCCAAACTATAATTGTGGAATGATGATCTTGTAGATCTCTAGAAAGGTCCTGGGAAAGATTCCAGGAGTCACTACTGACTGTTCCATAAAAGCATTTGCTGAAAACCTTGGGGAAGCAATGGTCTGTATATTAGAGCCTTAGAATTTTATCTCACCTCTACTGTTACTTGTGTGACCTTAAGAAGTTACTTAAAATCTCTAACTAATCCTTAGTATCAGCTGGAGGTAGTAATATCTATCTTTTGAGTTAAGGGAGACTGAAATTTAAAAATGCAGCATAATGTTTGGCATATGTACTTGATAAATGGTGGGTTTTATATTGTGATAACTGAAGCTAAAAGAGCAAAAGACATGTGGGGCAAAATCAGGAAGGAATTTGGCAATATAATGTAAAACATGAGGATTAAATGAGCCAATTCATGTGAAAATGTTTAGCACAATGCCTGTGCATAACACATAATCAGTTAAGGTTGGTTGAATCTGATTCACTAGGGGAAGCTAGGATGTTTGAGGAATATTGTAAAGATAATAAGAAAGAAGACCATCATGTCTTTTTCATAAAATGATCTTCAGAGATAATTTACTGAGTCTGGCCCACATTTTTCTTTAATAATTAAAAAAATTAATGACATATTTTCATTTTACAACTAAGGTATAGACTTATCAAGGACCCTAATATAAGCATATGGTCTCATGTGACCCAGTAAATTCTCGACCTTGACAATGACAGCATAATCAAAATCCTGATTCAGGAATTTGCTCATCATTTTTCTTTCTTGGTACATTAGTAAATACTGGCATATTGACCAGAACAATAAAGATAGCATCATGATCCAATCCATTTATAATAAAATATATAATATGTACATGTTCTAAAACTTGCTATTTTTTTTTACTAGAATTTGGTTGCTCTCTTTTCTTTTCATTATTCAATCTTGCCAGCTTCCCCAAGCACTAATTTATGTGCATGGTAAGCTTAATCATATTTTTTTCAATAAACTTTCAACCTGAAAAGATAGTTTTGATTTATGTTTCATGTTCAGTTGAGCAAATGTTTTTTTAAAACATGATAATTAAATGCTAGACCATTTGTGGGAATGCACCATGATTCCTTTTCAAATATATCTGTTCTGAGATTTTCAGCAAAACGCATAAAAGAAAAACCAACAAGAAATAGGACAGATGACAAATGCTGTGTTGATGTTAAGTAAAAACAAGCAAACTGTGACCTAAGTATGTCAGTCTCTAGGGAGCTGGCTTTGGAGCTTTACTGAGTGGGTTTTTGTGGAATTTTTTTCCCCCAATCACTTTGGTAGAGGCTGGATTACAATTGAGAAAGCAGAGATTAATGGCCTGTTGTGACTAATCCACTAAGCCCCTACTCTTATTTCTCTTAAATTGATTGAATTTAGGGAAGCTAAAGATAGGCCCACACCAGCTACCCTGGTATTAGATCCGAGTGAGTTAATGATAACTCTTAATAACTCTAAGTGCATGTAACCAAGAATCATGGAATTGTCATGGAACATAGTCACTTTTCACATTAGGGAATTCCCTTATTAGTTACCTATTAGAGTAGATCCCAATGTGTTGTTTCATAATCTTTTGTTTTAAGAGAGTATTTTCTCATGATTACATTTTAAAATTATAACACTAGTAGAATTCAATTTTAATTAATTTAGAGAATAAGAGAAAAGAAAACAGATCTCCTGTAATCATATAACTTGAATGCAACTGTTGTTAACTGTTTGTTCCCCTCTAGGTTTTTTTTATAAGCATTTCTACTTATTTTAAAATGTATTCCACTATTCTGTTTAAGCAAAAAGTCATGTGAGATAAATATATGGTTTGTGTTCATTAAAGCAAGGCTCACCTAAAATGTAGACAAAAACAAAGTGAAAATAATTATAGAGAGAGATGGATAGCTCTAGCATTGATTTTTTAAAAATTACAATTTTATGTTAAATTAGTGAGCTCAGATTGGATACAATTTCAACGGAATTAAAATTCCTAAATTTTAATTATGA
This sequence comes from Vicugna pacos, assembly GCF_048564905.1. Lineage (NCBI taxonomy): Eukaryota > Metazoa > Chordata > Mammalia > Artiodactyla > Camelidae > Vicugna > Vicugna pacos. The sequence continues at coordinate 30,842,785 of NC_133002.1, forward strand.
ATCTGCTGCTCTTTAAAAAATAACTAAAAGGAAGATAAAAAGATGAGAAACATAATCATAATACTGGGAATTTTTGAGTAGGAGAAACACTCAAAGAGACAATTTTGAAATGAGGTTTTAAAAATGTTTTATTTAACTATTCAAACATAATGATATGTTTAAATGCACTGAGAATCTATTTAGGAGAATGGTTAAAAGCTTACAGGCACATAGACCTAGGTTTAAATCCCTACTCTGCCTCTTCCAAGGTGAATGGCTTTGGGTAAGTTAGCTTCTTCTGCCTCTCAGTTTTCTAATCTGTAAAATTGTGATAAAAATAACCACCTAGTGATTTTTTTGTATAAGTGTTAAATGACATATGATAGTAAAGCACTTAGTATGTTATTATCAGGCAGATAATAATAGCTTAATAAATGTAACCCATTAGTAACATCACATTCATAACATGTAAGTTGCAGCCAGCCACATCATCTTTCTAAAGGAGGAGGATTCCTTGAGTTGCCTGCTTTGTAAGGAACATTGTACTAGAAGCTCAGAAATATTCAATACCTCCCACTAACTACAAAAAGTTCACATGTTTTAAACTGATTTTTAAAAGTCTTCTATGATACTGCATAAACACTTTTCCAACTGTGCTGCAATCTACCTACTCACCATTCTGTGAGCACATTTTATGAATACTTACTTATGCCTTTATTCATGTTGCATTTCTCCATCTGGTTTTCACCCACCTGAATCATACCCATCTCCCAAGTTCAGCCAGAGGTCTCCTTCTCTGTAAATGCTGTTGTGATCAGTCCAGTTAGCAGTGGTATCTGGGTTCTCTACACCCCATTAGCTTTTACTGTATCTCATACTGCTCATCACTGACCTGTCTTTCTTCTTTTATCAAATGGAAAACTCACTGTGGTCAAGATTCATCTAGTCTACTTGTATATCCCGTTCCTACTCCTAGCACAATGTGCTGATTGGTTGGATTTTACTCCCTAATCTCTAATGATGGTTACAAGATTACCTGCAGATATTCTAAGTAATATCTGTTAACCTAAGTTTTATTTTTTCTTCCCCAATCTACCTAGTTCCACTTAGGGATACCACAGCTCAGGACAGGGCTCAGCAAACAATAGCCTATAGGTCAAATCTAGCCCACCATCTAGTTTTGTAAACAAAGCTTTCTTGGAACACAGTCATGCTCATTCAATTATACATTGTCTACAGCTGCTTTTATATGACAGTCAACACACTTGGGTAGTTACAACAGAAACTGTATTGTCTGAAGTGCCTAAAATATTTACTATCTGACCCTTTACAGAAAAAGTTTGTAACTCCCTAATACAAATGATTGATTTAAATACTTTTATTCAATGAAAACATTTTCTTCTGTAAAAGGTAGGTTAAATTTTATATGAAATTACTCAAAACAATTTTTTTAAAACCTTGAGGCTTTAGGAACCCCAGAATTATCTTGACTTTTGTGGAAGTCTTGGCAGTTTTTACCACCCTAAAACAGTTCTGTAAGTTCCTATCAGTGTCGGGAACCAAAAACAACAACAAAACAAAAAAGAAAGAAATCTCAGTTTGTGCTGATTTGGATTTTTAAAGCTCCCTTTGTTGTCAGAGGAGCTTGAAGTAGCTCTGGCCCTACCCAGCCAAATATTTTCAGAGGAAGCCTTCTGTAAGGGATGATTTGTGCTGGGGATGGCAGTGGCAGAGAAGGAGCAAGCTTTAGGAGTACTGTTCTGCTGCCAGTTCTTGAAAAAATAACCCTTCTCTTTTGGGAATGCAAAGGTCAGACCACATTCAGAAATAAGAACATCAGCTGAAAAATAAGCAATTTTAGGAATGACAACTTAAAAAAGAAAACCTTTCCCCCAGTGATTGAGATAGGCCAGACACATCACCTGAGTCATGATCAGTTGTTGCACTTGGATAGAGCATTTTCTCCCAAGTAACAAAAAGAATGAGCTTTTTGGGCCTCTGGGAGACAACTGTCCTCTCTGAACAGATGGGGAAATTGAAGGTGGGAAACAGTGACTTAGCCTAGCCACAGAGTGGGTGGGTTCTGGCAAGGACGCCACAGGACTCACAGGAGCTAGATTCCTCAGCCTCTTAGACATGGCATTTGCACTGAGAAGCCCCTAAAGCAGATTTCAGAGTGCTGCGTGACTGACTCTTTTGAACTGTAGAGCAGGGTTTGGCAACAATGGCCCACAGACCAAATCTAGCCTGCTGCCTGTTTTCATAAGGCCAGAAGGTAAGAATGATTTCTACATTTTTCAGTGTTTGCAAAAAAAAGGGAATATTTTGGAACACATGAAAATCATATGAAACCAAATTTCAGTCAAGAAACAAAATGTTACTGAAACACAGCCACACACATTCATTATTGTATTTTGTCTAGGGCTGCTTTTGAATTACAACAGAGTAGTTTTAACAGAGCCTATGGCGAGCAGAGCCTAAAATATTTACTGTCTGTCCCTTCACAGAAAAACTTTGCCAACCTCTACTCTAGCGTGCATGCAATATAATAATGAAAATCAACTTTATTGAAGTATATATAAAATGCATTTATTTTAAATCTACTGTGTGATGAATTTGGAAAAAATTCAGGCATGTAACAACTGCCACAGTCAAGATAGAGCATTTCCATTGTCCCCCCCAGATTTCCCTGTGCCCCTTTGTAGTCAGTTCCTCTCTTCTTGAATTCAGGTAGTCATGGATCTGACCTCTGTCAATAGTAGCAGCTTTTAAATGTTTCCTGAGTACTTTGGATCACTAGGGACTGTATTAAAGGAGGGTGGTAGTGGTGGGGGCGGGGTATGAAAACATGAAGTTGATTTTATTCTCTCATTTGGTAACTTCTTAATTCACTCCAGGTACCCACTGCAAATGGCCACATAACAGTTTATAGTATTAGTAGCTAACAGGCATTGTGCAGAGAGCGTGCCATCTCATTTAATCATTTAACCTTATAATGGAATTCTTATCCATCTCCCATTTTGTTGAGAGGAGACAGAGACACCCAGGTTAACATGCTGAAGGGCACACAGTTGTTACCTATTATTTGAACTCTGATATGTCTGAATCCAGAGCTTGAGCTTGGCTACCAAACCACACACTTACTCAATCTTCTCTACAAGCCTGCTGAGGGGTGTAATACCAACATTTTATAGAAGAAGGAAGCTCAAAGAGATTAAGTAGCTGGTCCAAGTCACCCAGCTACTAACTGCCACAGTCAAATTTGGACTCCTAACTTTAAAGAGAAAGCACAGGACACAGAGAAAATTAAAGAAAAACAAAAACGTTATTTTGAAAAATCAAAATCACTCCGTCCTACAAAGAAGTGAACTAAGGGCCTGGATAAATGAGCTGTAGATAATGCAGTGGTGAGAATGGCACTGGGTGAAAAGCAATCTTAAGTCAGATGTACTTTTGCTTTCTAAACTAATGGACATTCCAAGACTATTTAATTTCATATAAACAACTAATGGGGTAAAGTGCTTTGAAGAACACTGAGGGATGCATCCATGCTGACCAGCATCAATAATTGAAATGTCCCTTCCTATCCCTTCACAAACAGTGTTATATTTGTATTGGTCTGTTTAGATTGAGAAAGTCTGAGTAGAGCTACATAAGGTGTTCTCTTAACATTCTCCTCCTTACTCCTACTATTACAAAGGATGGCGCATTTTACCATCCCTTAGTTTGAATGATTGCACAGCAGTTCTTCAGAGCCTTTTTACTAAGCATTTGGCATTTAAGAGACACCCCAAAATATTGTTTGTTGTTCTGGCTTTCTAGGAGTACTCCATCAGCCTCTCTGCTGGCACTTCTTACAACTCAGGACTGGAGGCTTGTATCCACTGGGGTCCTTAGTTGTAAATAAAAGAACCCCTTCAAGAGTAGTATAAGCAGAAAAGAAATTCATTAAAGCAGGTGCTCACTGCGTCTATGACAGGGACAAAGAATCAGATTTGGAGGCTACACTTATAAGATGGTTCTATAGATTGTTCTAGAAAAGACCCCTGCCTCTGCCACTGTTGGGCAGAGACAACCAGATCCCATCACTGATGTGGACTGGTCACCAGACACCATTGGTGTCCAGAAAGTCGCACAATTCTGCCACCAATCTCATCAGAAAATGGATTCCATATCAGATCTACTTTCTCATGTTGTTCGCTTCAGAACTGAAGTCTCAGGCATCTCAGATTGGCCAGATTCAGTCACATGCCTGTGTCCTATCAAAAGTAGAGTTCAAGATTCTACCCAGGTGAGATTGAACACTAAATGTGAGAAACATAGTGGTTTGGCTGAATAATGCCCCGCCCCCACTTAAAGGTGTCCACATCCTAATCTTGGGAACCTGTAAATATGTTACCTTACATGATAAAAGGGACTTTGCGGATGCAATTAAGTTAAGGCTCTTGAGATGGGAAGATGGTCCTGGATTATCCAGGTGGGCCCAATGTAATCAAATGGGTTCTTATAAGAAGGAGGCAAGAAGATCAGTGTGAGAAAAAAGACATGTGATGGCAGAAGCTGAGGTTGGAATGATTCACTTTGAAGATGGAAGAAGGGGACTGGGAGCTAAGCAATGCAAAAGGTCTCTAATAGCTGGAAAAAGCAAGGAAACAGATTTTTGCTTCTGGAGCCTCAAGAAGGGACACCAACCTGCTGACACCTTGATCTGAGCCCCCTAAGACTCATTTTATACTTCTAAACTCCAGAGATATTAATAGGTTTGTGTTGTTTAAAGCTACTAAGTTTGTAGTAATGTTATAACAACAATAGGAAACTAAGACACATAGGAAAACATCCAAAATGTGATGGGACACTAGAAAGAATGAAAAATGTCCAGCACGACAGAACTGAAGGAAAGCTAGAGAAATCGTTTCCGCATCCAATTTATAGGGTTTCATCTTTCTACCCTTTGAGAGCATTTTAAGAGTCCTGAAGCTAGGTTGGGTGAACAAGCTGAGTAAATTGCTTGTCCACCTACTTTATTCATTCCATGATTTATTCAACAAATGTTCTACTCATTAAATAAATATTTGCTGGGGTTAGTGTCAAGCACTGTGGAAGATATTATGGTTACAAAGAGAAATAAGAGAATAAGACTAGATCTAACAGTCAAGAAGTTCACAGACACTGGGTTTAGATTTAACTGATTTTCAGTTTTCTCTGTATTATCAACTCCCACCAAAAATCCACATTTAGGCCATTTGGAAGAATGGGAGTTACGATGTCCAGATGATTCCAGAAAAGGAGCTCCAATAATATAATGCCCCAATAAAGGCATTATAACTGGTGTGTTTGTGTGTGTGTGTGTGTGTGTGTGTGTGTGTGTATAATTGAATCTCTGTTATAGCAGCAGTAAACACCTGTTGACTCTTCTCTGTGTTAAAATAATGCTAAGTATTTTATATGCTTTATTTTTATATAATTATATCAATCCCATGTGGTGTGGATAGTTATTATCCCCATTTTACAGATGAAGAAACTGATATTTAGGAAATATGACCAAATTCACTTTGCTAGGTAGCAAAGCTAGAATTTGAACATCAGATCAAATTTGAACATCAGATCAGGGTTTGAATATCTGACTCTGGATACATATGTTTTGTCACCCTTCCTGCCTACTTGTGTACTAAGCACTGAGTTAGAGACAAAGGATTCACATGTGTAAGAGGAAAAAATCTCCAGATAAGTGAACCTCAAAACTTAGTACATAAAATAAGCTAGGGAACACAAACAAAGAATTACATAGCTTTCTGAGGTGACTGATTTATACATCCTCACTTGGATGTATAATTTCTGGTCCACTTGGTTAAAGATCATAGTGCAGCTGAGGTAGGAGCAACCCCTATGTTGTTTTCACTAATTTAGGTACAAAATATATTTTAGATCATTTCAATTTTAAAATCATATCCCATAAGGAATATATATGAATCATACATTCCCCTTTCTCTTCCTTCTTTCTACCCTTAGCTGTAAACTAAGGTCAATGCTTTGGTGAATGGTATTGTTTACAATAGTGTCCCTTGAAGCCTCTTGCCAGAAAGTGTAAGGGTCAGGGATGTAGCCCTCTAGCACCCTGTTCTAAGCCAGGTGCCTCCTCTTTGCAATGGTTCATCAAGTACTCACACAGAGAATGTTGAGAGTGGGCTGGACAGGGAGCAAAGACACAAATATGTCAAGTGAAGAAAAACACACAACCTAAAAGTTGTGAGTTATGCTTTATTTGGTGACCTTACTGAGGACTATAGCCTGGGAGGCAGCCTCTCAGATAGCTCTGAGGAACTGCTCTGAAGAGGTAACAGAGGAGCCAGGGTATATAGGGGGTTTTGCTGAAGAAAAATTTAAAAAAAACCCAAAAACCATGAACATGTAGTTGAACATCAAAAGATTATTGCTAATCACAAAAAACAGGTACCTCAAGTTAGTGATTTTAGTGCTTTTCTATGTATAGGAAAATGCAAGAGTCTGGGTTAATTGAAATTATTCCTGGATATGTATTTTCACTGTCTAGGGCCGGTATCTTATTTTTCTTCATTCTGAATTCCCTTTAGGGTGCACCATCCAGGGTGGCTGCAGTGGCTGATGGCTGGATGGCAGACAACATTCACTGTTGACTGGAATGGCAGGCAACATCTTGTTTTTGTCCACACATATCACTTGTCATTCCTAGGTTGAGTAGTTAGAGTGTGTAAGATCTTTTAACCACTGAGCCAAGGGCTATATCTTACCCAAATGGCACCAAAGTATTCTACTCCTTGGGTTCTTGGAGCTGATGTTTGTGAAGCTACCACTCAGCAATCCAGTTGACAGATGGTGTGCCTTGCTCATTAAATTGGAGTTCTCTCCACTCTGAAGGCCCCAGGCATGTTGGGAGGCAGACTTGGTAGTGTTTTCTAATGCTGAAAGGTCTGAAGCTCAAGGGTGTGAAGATAAATATTCTACTTCATTGTGTATCCACTAACTTAAGCTTTACTCCCTTCACTTTGACAGGGCACATTTAGAAAAGTAAAATGAAGCGCTTTTAGGCACTCATCTCCTCCATCCATCACTTTCTCTTGTGCTATATCAGCTTGGCCCTTTCTTCTGAGACTTGTCTTCATACAGGGCTTAACATCAGTTACATACAGTATCCTGAACCAAAAAGAGACCCTCCTAGTCCAGAGTTCAGAGCTTAACTTTATTTTTGAGACAGTATTCTACAAAACCTGTTTCTTCAGAGAGACTGTTAGAGGAAATCATAACAGCCTAGGCAAAGAGGAGGCCCTGATAGAAACCAGTGTGGCTCCAACACAGATGTGTGGCTTTAGAGAACAACCTTGTTAACACGCTGAATGTTTATCCTCAGAGAAATGGGAAACCATGAGAGGGCCTTAAACTGGGTGGGAGGTGTGGTCCAGATGGTCACATCTGAGTTTTAAGGAGCCCTCTCATGCTATAGAGTGGAGAAGTGAGTGAGAGTAAAGTGGGGTGAAGGAGACAGGTAACCATGAGAGGGGCAATCGATAGACTCTGGTGGCTGAGTTAGAGATGGAGGTAATCTGATGAAGGTGGTGGTGGGTATGGAGAGTAATGGAGAGAATCAGGAGCTGTTTAGGACCTGTATTAATAGAGCTTAATGAATTGCATGTGGCGAGTGGGAGGGAGAGTGGTAGGTTACAATGTGTCCCAGATTTTTGGCTGGTGAGCTGGGTGGATGGTAGTGGCATTTATGGGTCAAGGTCACAATGGAAGAGGGGAACCATGATGCATAGCATGCCTCTGCATTGAACCACACAGAACTGAAAGACACCTTGAAGGGGAGAGGAAGATGCAGAGTTTGGGAAGGGGGACAAAAGGAAATAATAATGAAAGAAAGAAAAGTGTCCTCTATCAGAGAGTATACCAGGCCATAAGCACAAACAAACCTACTATTACTACTGTTTTAAACTGGTGTTGGCAATACCACCATCACTGGCTGCTGCGGATTGCTTACTATACGGCTAAACCTTAAATAGCTTTCAATTTTTACAAAAGGCATGTTGATAGACATCATTCATCATCCTATATAGCTGAACAGACTGAGGCTCAGAGATGTTAAATAGTTTAGCTGGAGTTAGAAAGCTATCAAATGGACGAACTATGATTTGAATCCAAGTTTGTTTGGTTCTGAAGAATATACTCATAACTTTTAGGGGAAACTGACCACCCCAAGGGACAAATAAACAAGTGCAGGGTGAGAATCATGTAAATTAAGAATAAAGTACTGAAATAATAAAGAGTCTGATAGGAAGTCATTTTAGGAATGTTTCTTGGAGGTGCTGAGGTCTGCTGATTTTGAATAAATATGCCAAATCTCTGGGTGCAAGTACATTAGTCTGAACTAGGGAACAAACAAATGAGGTTAATAACATGCAGGGTGAAGAGGGCATTGGAGGTAACTTTTTGAAACATCATTCTTTCTGCTTTATTACCTTTGATTGTGCTTCTTTGCCAGTGTGATAAAGCTCCAATGTTTAGCTTGAACCACATGACTCTCCAGACGTGCTAAGATACTTTTATGGACTCACATCCTGCCTCCCGTCTGTGCACCCTGTATTTCAACTGTAAAGTTGAATTAAATTTCAACTATAACTTCTTCCTCCTTTTCTCCCTCCCTCCCTTCCTTCCCTCTTTCCCACTGTTTCCTTCCTTCACTTTTTCCCTTACTTATTCTTTTTTTCACTTATTCAGTGATCATAAATTGAGCACCCATTGTGTACAGTGCCAGGAACTGTATAAGTCTTGAGGGTCTTGGACATGTTAAGATGAATGTCCTCTAAGGAGATCATGGGTAGCTATAATACTTGAAGTTTAAACTGTACTTTGAAATACACTATTATAAACATTGGGTCGTATGAAAACAGACCAGATGAGGATGTGGCTTTCTCTAAAGGAGGTGAATTTTGAGGTAGAAACACATGGAAATGGAAAATGGAGAGTAGAAAACAGTGTTCTACAAATGTCGGTTTGAACAGTTTCTGAGATATAAGTTATTTTCCCCCCTTGTTACCAACCTTTGCATTTCTCTTTCAAAATCCTGAGGCCTCTTCTTCCACTGTGTTTTCTTCTTCCTTTCACCCTCACTGGCTCTTGGGATTAAACTCTTCATTGTGGACCCCTGACAATTTCTCCTCTGCTTTGTTAACCACTTGAAAAAACAGACATTTAAAAGCCTCTGTGGATCTCCTGCTATGTTATGGCTCTCATGCTGTGTGAATCGATGCTCCCCACCCAGAGGATGTGTGCCCCACCACTGGGAATCCGGAGGCTGTGAGATTTGCTGTCAAGGTTTGCTCAATGGTCTGTTCCAACTGACAGCTTGGCTTCGGTTTCCCAGAGTCAGTCACCTGCCATGTGCCTGCCTTCAGCAAAGGGCACAGCACCAGACAGCTTGCTCACCAACAGGGTGAGGCCTGAACAGGGCGCTGAGGCAGCCCCATTCAACATGGATCAGGTCCAGCCTGACTACTAGCTTTTTCTTACCTTAGTGCTACATGATCCCTTCCTTCATGCTCAGCCTGACGGGGGTTCTCAGGGCTGCTCCTGAGTGGAGATAGGGCTGATTTAATCTGCCTCACCCCATATATTGGGTTCTGCTCTAGGGCAGCCTTATTGCTGTCTCACTCTGGCCTTTGGCTCAGCTGAGCCATGATATTTCACCTTTGTCCAGAATGAATCCTCAGTTTGTGGCTCGGTTCTGATGAAGGGCTTCTCTTTTAACCAAGCAAAGGCTTATGTACCTGTCTGCAGAACAGAAAGCCAAACTCTGACAGGCGGCGTTTGCAGCAAAATAAGGATTTATTGCAGGGCGCCAAGCAAGGGAGTGGGTGACAAGTCTCAGATCTATTCCCTCTTGGTATTTGAGTTAGGGGTGTTTTTAAAGGGGAAGAGCAAAGAAGGTGGAATTAATTACTGTCTTATGACATTTCTTAATTGTAGTTTCAGGGGGTCACGCTGTCTCTGGTTTACAATTCTTAGGCCAGGTGGTCCTTGTCTTGGGGCTCTGTTAGCTTATCTTGCCCTGGAGAAACAACCTGAATTTGTGCATTAATGATAATATTTACAACAGCAATTTTAGTATGTTAGCAATGTTATCGATAACAACAATCTTAGTCATCTGACTCTGGTTGATTAGTGTTCAGTTAGCACAGGATTGAGGTCAGAGGGGACAAGAAAGGGATTGAGGTCAGAGGAGACAAGCAAGGGAATACAATTTTTGATAGAGATTAATCACAAAGGGAACTTTGTTTTAAGGGGGCTCAATTTCAGTCTCCCTGTACTTGTTGCCTTCCTTTCTGCAAGCATTACACAGGGACTTTGATCTCTAGATTTAGGGCCCAGTGCCCTCCCTGAATTTGATTCTGCTAGTTTTGGGCTAACCTCACTAGAACCCATTGGATTCAGGTAAAGATGCTGAATTCTGAATGTCCACCATGCCTTTACTCCCCATTGCTGCACCCCATATACAAGTCAGGAACCCATTTATCAGAAATTGTTCTTTATTCATTATTGTGTATAATATTGCAGTTAACACATAAAGTGCTGCCCATTACTGTGTTAGACACTTGAGAAGAATTAGCTCACCTGGCTTCTCAATAGCTCCATGAGAAAGACACTTCATGGCACTAGGATTCTAGTTCAGACAGCCTTGTTCCAAAGCTCAGTGCCTTAAACAGAAAGCACTTTATTGTCTGCCTCAACTGGAGTATGTTCTCTTGTTGTCATGCTCAGTGCTTTTCCAGCCATACCAACTTTCTGGTAGCATCTTCTTCTGGGTCTGCCTCTCCAATGGGTCAATAGATTTGGGGGGCAAATCTTGATCCAGTCTGATCCCTTCCTCCATAATTGGACAATGGCCACTTAAGTAATTGGTCAATGTGCAGTTTAGTCTTAAAATGATTATAGAGAGGACTTAAGGACACTGAAAGGACCACTAGTGCCAAATTGTATACCAAGTGTACAGTGAATTCTTATTGGGTATTACTTCTATGCTCAACTTTTTTTGGTACAAAAAGGGATCACATACAAGAAAAGATCACAGTGGTTAAGCTCATGGGCTCTAGAAACAGACTGCCCAGACCTGAATACTTGTTTCACCACATAGTATCCATGTGACCTTGAGCAAGTTACTTATCTCTGTGCCTCAGTGTTCTCATCTGCTAAATGGAGAAATTATAGCACCTGCCTTATAGAGTTCTTGTGATGATTAAATGAATTGATTTGTGTAAAGCATTTTTACACACAGTAGTGTTAATTAAATATTTGTTATGATGTTGATGACAGTGATTGAGGAGAATCTGGCAATATGACCCCTGTTTCAAGAAGCTTTTAGTTTAATAAGGCAGGCTGTAAATCACATTAAAAATGAGATCATATATAATTAAACATCAGAAGTTTAAGAAGTTTCTCAATAATTTGCAGGGAGGAAATTGAGAAAGGAAACATGGAGGAGGGACTTGATCATAGCTTTGGGGATTTCAGCTGGAGAAAGGCAGAGAGGAAAGTGGTGGTTTAGTCTTCTTGACACGAGGGTTGCTTCCTTCAGTGGAGCACTGATGATCCTTGTTACCATGTTTGTTATTACCTGTTAGCCAGATTTCCATCCAAATAAACAAGAGCCCAAGATTCTTGGTGTAATCTGAAATCTTGATGGCTAGCATTCATCATGAGGGTAGGGTAGAGTGTGATTCTCCCTTGAGCAGCAGAGCATGGACTGAAAGGTGAATCAAGAGGTAGTGTCTGGGCTTGGAGTCGACCTGGAAACTGGACAGCTCCAAGTCCATCGAATTAACTTTCCACTCAGAAATTGAGTTGAAGGTAAGCCAAAGGCCTGACCCAGAAGCTTGGAAGCTGAGGATAAATGCTAGAACAAAAGGACTTGGTAGGAAAGATGAAAAACAGAGCATAGAGATGGTAAGCCACAAGCTGTGATGGGCTTCAATTGATAAATTAAGGGAAATAAATTCTAATTAAGACATTGATGAATTCACTTAAATTAGAGCATCAGCTCCTGCATCAATGGAGCCCTAGGGGAAAGGGCCACAAAGCAAATGGCTGCTAATGATAGACATGGGATTAACAACAGAGAACCACGTCTAGAAATTCTGATGTGGGAATCGGCCCCAGGACAGATGTCAGAGTAAGTGACCCATGAAGGCCATTGTCAGATTCAGTTTGGGGGATACTCAGTGATCTTGGATTGTAGGGGAAGAAATGTTATGATATTGAATAGTGAGTATGTCTTTCTTTCAAAATATATTTATTAACTTTCTACTGTGTTTAAGGTACTGTAGTTTTTGAAACAGTGGTGGGGATAGAGGTGACTCAACCAAGGATCTTCCCACTGAGAAGCTTACAGTCTAAAAGATAAGGTAAATCTTATTCACAAATAACTAATACAAGGTAGAAAGCAGTGGCTGATATAAAGAAGGCGGAGATAAAGAGCTTAGGAAGGCAGAGCAGGGAGTTACTGCTTGTAGTGGAGCCTGGTGGATCATAGCCCAGGGCAAGCATTGGAACCATGAAGCCTGTGTCTAGATTTCCATTACACCACTTAGTAATATATGTTGTGACTCTGAATAGGTACATGTATCCTCTCTGACCACATCTTCATCTGTAAAATATGGATCAAAGTAGTTCTTATTTGACAGTTATTTTGAGGATTAGCTACAATAGTACATGCAAAATGTGTCACTTAGTAAATGATAGTTGCTATTAATTTCAGTGGGCTGTTTTATTATGGTCATATCAAAGGGAAACATAGGTCCAGAGGATTCTGATATCAGATATCTAGGGTCAACTGAAAATGGAATAACGGATGGAGTAGCATAAAGGAGGAATTAACTCTAGTATAATAGAAAGAGGAGAATTATCACTAGGCTGAACTCCTTCTACTCCCTCAGAATTTACCTGCTAAATGCAGGTATGGAACCCCCAGAAGTATTGCAGAAGGGCTAGAAATCACCAGTTTCTCCTTCCTTACCCATTTCCTCCCTGAATAGCACAGGGATGCCTCCTAATCGGAGTAGATCCTGGTGGTGGAAGTATGAATTAGTATTCTGTTATTGGAGAGCAAGTCTTCAGTGTCTATTAAAATTTAAATGAAGAAAAGTAATGAATGCTCCTGAAGCCACAGTTACACCTCTCAGTGTATACTCTGGAGAAATATGCACACAGGTGCACTAGGAAACACATGCAAGGTATTCACTGTTGTATGGTTTGAACATAAAGCCATCAGAAATAGTCCAAGTATCCATGCAGAAGAAATGAGACAAACTATGATAAACTAAGGTAAACTATGGTGGGTCCCCATCATATAATACGATGCAACATTGCAAAGTATGTGGTAGAGCTCTGTGTCCCTCTATGACAGTGTCTCCAGAACATATGTTAATAAACAGACTTGCTGGACAGTATGCACAATGTGCTATTTATATAAAAATACATGTGTATGTTTGAAATTGTATATTAAAAATTATTGAAATTATATATTAAAAAGTCGAGAAGGATACACATTAAATTTATAACAGTGATTACCTCATGGGTGTAGTGAAGTTATGTTGGGGATAGTGAGGTACCCTATAAATCTATATGTATCTACAGTATAGTTACCCAATAAACCTATAAAGTTACTGTCAGAATTACTCTGAGGATGTGTTCACATTTTATTGTATAATTGCAAACAAATTAACATGTATGAAAATGAAATACTAAAGAAGCCCCAGACGTTCACTCCTATTTGCTGTATCTTCACCTCACTGCTAGGCACCTTTCAAAATGGTGGATGATAAGTTCTTCATTAGCAAATGCAACATAGAAAAAGCATGTCTTAGTTTATTTTCATGTACTAACCTCATTACAGCTAATAAAAAATAAAAGCATGTCACCATTTTAAAAACTTTGCAAACAACTGCAAATTTAAATTTGATTCCTAAGTTTCAAGGAGAATGAATTAATGTTCTCCTGTACATTTCTGATGTGCACATATGTCCTAAATACAAATGAGCTACATAGAAATTTAAATAACATTTGTGTGAGATGGACAGTCTTGTTTACCTTGTTCTCCCAGACAGACATGAAAATGTCCATTTTAAATTTACATTTAGACAGGAAAATTACCATTATCTCAATAGTATAAAGAAAGATAATAATCCTAGAGGGTGATGCTTTCAAGTGCACAGCAGTAAACTCATGACTTTTCCAACCATGCAGATACAATAACCAAACATTTAGGTGAAGACTGAAGCTGTCAGCCAGACATTTGTTTATTTTAAAATATCTAAATGACTAATGGGTTTTTTTAAAAAGTGCATGTGTTGGCTCTTGGAGAGGGTAAATAGAGATGACATTACAACCAAATTAAAATAACAGTAATAATAATAGCTTATACTTGGTATGGTTTCAAAAGTATGTTAATTTTCCTGTATACTTGAACTTCATAGGAACCCTACTGGTTATTTAAAGCAGATAGTGTTAGCATTATTTTACAAACTATAACATTTATTTTCAGAGAGATTTGATGAGTTCATCCAGGGTGACATAGGCAATGTCATAACTACTTTTGTCCCTTCTGGAAAATCCAGTGAGGCCAATGCAAGAGGAAGAATCTGTGGGACAGATCATCAGTTTGTTCACCAATAGATACAAATGAATAGAGATGCTCCATAATGTCTCTTAATGATTCTTGATAAGATACCTTTTTTTTTTTTAAAAAAAAAAAAGGACCCAAGGCTCTTTATCTATCTTAAAGGCACACTTATCCAATCCTGATACCTTTTGGAGTGCATTATATGTTAAAAGAATGGTGATGAAATAACAAAGTCAGAACTTATTTATTTATTCAATAAATACTTATTGATTCTGTCCTGGGAGGGCACTGCAGGACGTTGGGGCATACAGATGATTCCTGGAACTCAGGGAGCTTACTTACTTAGCTTATTCTAACAGATACCTTGAAAAGCATATGGAAATGGCATTTTCTTTTTTTTCTTTTTTTTGTAGGGGGAAGAGAGTAGATTTATTTATTTACTTTTTTTTTTAAATGGAGGTACTGGGGATTGAACCTAGGACTTTGTGCATGCTAAGCATGCACTCTACCACTGAGCTATACCCTCCCACCTCCCCAGGAAATGTCATTCTCATAGACATAGAGCAAGCTTCAGTGTTTGGCCCTTTGTCCTGCTTACCATATAACATATTCATGGTCTTCTACTCAAGAATATTTGCTCAGAACTATCAGCTCTCTTTCAATCTTCCCCCATAGCTGGTTTGTTTTCAACATAACAGTAGCTCCACCTTGGGGGTCTTCAGGCCTTAATGAGATGAGGAAGTTGGTAATGAGATCTAGCTTCCTTTTCAAATTTTAAATAAAAATATTATGTATTTTTTTAAATTATCTCTAATTATACTACTAGTACACCAAACTGTTTTTCTTTCTACATGTTTATTCTCTTTCTATAAACCTAGGTGAAAACATGGTTTAGCTATCACTTACATTATGCTATTACCTTTAATTAATATTTCATCATAAATTTTTGAGAACTTTTCAGAGTTTCAGAATATCTGACATAAAATTTGACACCTTTGATGAAACTGCATGGGCTAACTTGCAGGATAAGTGTCTCTCCCCTTGGTTATAATTGTGTCAACTCAGCCTGGAAATCATAGGTCATCTTCCACTGATCAGAAGATATGATTGGAAAATACAGATATCTTAGCCTATTAAAATGATGGACAGTATTTATTAATAACTGTATTAATATATGTTTAACAAAAAACATTTTTCAAAACCCAGGGCATGGTTAGAGGTAGGGAGAAATAATTAGTCTTTAATAGTGCAAAGACTGGGAAATGCTGATTTAAAAAGAACTTGTTTGCAAAGGAAGACCCATAATGGAACAGAAATGGAGAAGTAATGCTAAATTTAGGGCTTTCCAATAATAGTCTTTCTTGAATAGAAGCCATAGCATTTGAACCCCAGGGGAATGTTTAAGCTTTTTAATAATGCTTGAATAGGAACCAGCCTCCATTACACTGTAACAATTCTGAAGCCTCTGTTTGTGTTTTTTTGTTTTAATGAAATGGGCATCAGGAATTTGGAAGGCTATATCAGAAGCCAATACCCTTGCTCTTCCTAGTGATACAAGGATCCTTAATAATATGGGGAAAGTCAGGATTGCAGGTAAGATAAATGAGGTGTTTGCCTTGGGTGCAGATTTAAGGGGGTGCCAAAAAACTTAGAAATCAAGATAAGTAATATTTTAGTGAAATATTTTTAAGAAATCAAAATTAGTGTTTAAAAAAAACCCATGATGAACAGGATATACAAATTTCTGATAAAGACAGGATTCATATTACTAATTTTTCCTTTGTCTTAGGCTTCAAGATGTTCCATAAAAGTACTGTTGATTTTTGTTCTTTAATTTTTTTAACATTAAAGCATAATTGACCTAAAGCACTATGTAACTTCCAGGTATACAACATAGCAATTCAGTATTCTATACATTACAAAATGATCATTACAGTAAGTCTAGTTACCATCTGTCACCATACAAAGTTATTACAATATTATTGACTATTTTCCTCATTCTGTACATTTCATTCCCGTGACTCATTTCTTTGTAGCTGGAAGTTTGTACCTTTTAATCTCCCTCACTTATTTAATTCATCACACCACACCTCTTCCCTCTGGCAACCACCTATTTGTTCTCTTTATCTATGAGTCTGTTTCTGGTTTGTTATGTTTATTCATTTTGGTTTTTAGAGTCTACATTTAAGTGAAATCATATGGTATTTGTCTTTTTCCATCTGTCTTACTTCACTTAGCATAATACTCTCTAGATCCATTCATATTGTCACAAATGACAAGATTTCATTATTTTTTCGGTGGAGGAATATTCTATCATATGTATATATTCCACATACATTCATCTATTGATGGACACTTAACGTTCTTCCATATCTTGGCTATTGTAAATAATACTGAAATTAACATAGGGATGAATATATCTTTTTGAATTAGTGTTTTTGATTTCTTCAGAAAAGTACCCAGCAGTGGATTTGCTGGATTATATGGTAGTTCTCTTTTAATAATTTGAGGAGCCTCCATCCTGTTTTCCATAGTAGCTGCACCAATTTACATTCACACCAGCAGTGCATGAGGGTTCCCTTTAATCCATATCCTCAGTAACACTTATTATTTGTAGTCTTTTTGATAATAGCCATTCTGACAGGTATGAGGTGATACCTTCTTGTGGTTTTGATTTTGATTTCCCTATTTCCCTTATGTGCAGTGATATTGAACAAATTTTCATGTGTCTGGTGACCTTCTGTATATCTTGTTTGGAAAAATGTCTATTCAATCCATATGCTCATTTTTTTCATATTTTTCTTTTTTACTATTTTTTAAATAAATTATAGTCAGTTTATAATATTGTGTCAATTTTTGGTATACGGCAAAATAATTCAATCATACATATAAATACATGTATTTGTTTTCATATTCTTTTTTATTATAGGTTACAACAAGATATTGAATATAGTTCCCTGTGCTATACAGTAGAAACTTGTTGTTTATCTATCTTATATGTAATAGTTAAATATCTGTAAATCTGAAGCTCCCAATTTATTCCTTCCTACCGCCTTCACCCACTGGTAAACGTTAAGTTTGTTTTCCCTCTGTGAGTCTGTTTCTGTTCTGTAAATAAATTCATTTGGCTTTTTTTTTTTAAGATTTCACATATAAGCAATATCATACTGTATTTTTCTTTCTCTTTCTGGCTTATTTCACTAAAATGACAATCCCCAGATCCATCCATGTCGCATTCTTTTATTATTTTTTGCTGAGTAATATTCCATTGTATAAATATACCCCAAATTCTTTATCTAGGCATCTGTCAAGGGATATTTAGATTGCTTCCATGTCTTAGCTATTGTAAATAGTGCTGCTGTGAACATTGGGGTGCATGTATCTCTTCACATTAGAGTTTCCTCTGGATATAGGCCCAGAAGTGGTACTGCTGGATCATATGGTAAGTCTATTTTCAATTGTTTAAGGGATCTCTGTACTGTCTTCCATAATGGCTGCACCAAACTGCATTTTCACCAGTAATATAGGAGGGTTCCCTTTTCTCCATACCTTCTCCAGCATTTATTGTTTGTGGACTTTTGAATGATGGCCATTCTGACTGGTGTGAAGTGATACTTCATTGTAGTTTTGATTTGCATTTCTCTGATAACTAGTGATATTGAGCATTGTGCCTATTCGCCATTTGTATTTCTTCCTTGGAGACATGCTTGTTTAGGTCTTCTGCCCATTTTTGGATTGGGTTCTTTGTTTTAATGTTACCAAGTTGTATGAGCTATTTATGTACTCAGGAAATTAAGCCTTTTTTAGTCACATCATTTGCAAATATTTTCTCCAATTCTGTTTTGCCATTTTGTTTCTGTTTGTCATTTTGTTTTGTCTGTGGTTTCCTTTGCTGTGCAAAACTTATGAGTTTAATTAGGTCCCATTAGTTTATTTTTTCTCTTACTTCCATTGCCTGAATAGACTGCTGTAGGAGAATGCTGCTAAGATTTATGTCAGAGAATGTTTTGCCTATGTGTTCTTCTAGATTTATTGTGTCTTGTCCTATATTTAAGTCTTTAAGCAATTTTGAGTTTATTTTTGTGTATGGAGTGATGGAGTGCTCTACCTTCATTGACTTACATACTGCTGTCCAGTTTTACCAGCACCACTTGCTGAAGAGACTGTCTTTTCTCCATTGTGTATTCTTGCCTCCTTTGTCAAAGATTAATTGACCATAGGTCTGTGGATTTATTTCTTGGCTCTCTATTCTGTTCCATTGATCTATATGTCTGTTTCTATGCCAATATCATGCTGTTTTGATTACTGTAGCTCTGTAATATTGTCTGAAGTCTAGGAGGGTTATTCCTTCAGCTTCATTATTTTTCTTCAATATTGCCTTGGCAATTTTGGGTCTTTTGTGATTTCATATAAATCTTAAGACCTTAGGATCATTTATTCCAGTTCTGTAAAAAATGTCCTGGGTAATTTCATAGGGATCACATTATATCTGTAGATTGCCTTGGGAAGTATGGCCATTTTAATAATAATGATTCTTCCAATCCAAGAGCATGGGATATCTTTCCATTTCTTTAAGTCATCTTTAATTTCCTTAATCAGTGTTTTGTAATTTTCCATGTATAAGTCTTTCACCTCCTTGGTCAGATTTATTCCTAAGTATTTCATTGTTTGGGGTGCAATTTTAAAAGGGATTTTTTTTTCTTTACTTTCTTTTACTGTTGAGTCATTATTAGTGTAAAGAAATGCAACTGATTTTTGTACGTTAATCTTGTATCCTGCTCTCTTGCTGAATTCTTTCATTAGCTGTAGTAGTTTTTTCTGGAGCTTTTAGAGTTTTTTATATATAGTATCATGTTGTCTGCATACAGTGGCAATTTTACCTTTTCTTTTCCAATTTGGATCCCTTTTCTTTCTTTCTTTCTTTTGTTTTTTGTTTTGTTTGTTTGTTTAATTGCTGTGTCTAGGACTTCCAAAACCATGTTGAATAGAAGCGGTAAGAGTGGGCAACCTTGTCTTGTTCTAGATTTTAGTGGGAAGATTTTGAGTTTTTCACCATTGAGTACTATGCTGGCTGTAGGTTTGTCATAAATAGCTTTTATTATGTTGAGATATGTTTCCTTTATACCCACTTTGGTAAGAGTTTTTTTTATCATAAATGGTTGTTGAATTTTATCAAATGCTCTTTCTGTATCTATTGAGAAGATCATGTGGTTTTGTCCTTTCTTTTGTGGTGTGGTATATCACACTGATTGATTTGTATGTATTTAACTATCTTTGTACAGAGCTGCAGTAATCAAAACAGCATGGTATTGCCACATAAACAGACATATAGATCTATAGAACAGAATAGAGAGCCCAGAAATAAATCCACAGAACTATGGTCAATTAATCTTTGACAAAGGAGGCAAGAATATACAATAGAGAAAAGACCATCTCTTTAGCAAGTGGTGTTGGTAAAACTGGATAGTAGCATGTAAATCAATGAAGTTAGAGCATTCCATTATTCCATACACAAAAATAAACTCAAAATCACTTAAAGACTTAAATATAAGACAAGACACAATAAATCTCCTAGAAAAACACATAGGCAAAACATTCTCTGACATAAATCTTAGTAACATTCTCCTAGGGCAGTCTACCCAGGCCATGTAAATAAGAGAAAAAATAAACAAATGGGACCTAATTAAACTCATAAGCTTTCGCACAGCAAAGGAAACCATAAGCAAAACAAAATGACAGCCTACAGAATGAGAGAAAATATTTGCAAATGATGTGAGGCTTAATTTCCAGAATTCTTAAATAGCTCATACAACTTAATAACAAAATACAAACAACCCAATCCAAAAATGGGCAGAAGACCTAAACAAGCATGTCTCCAATGAAGACATACAAATGGATAATAGACATACGAAAAAATACTCAATATAATTAATTATCAGAGAAATGCAAATCAAAACTACAATGAGGCAGAATGGCCATCATTCAAAAGTCCATACCTCATAAAAGCTGGAGAGGGTGTGGAGAATAGGGAACCCTCCTATGCTGTTTGTGGGAATGTAGTTTGTTGCAACCATTATGGAAAACAGTACGGAGATTGCTCAAAAGACTAAAAATAGACTTACTTGGGTTTTTGTATTCATTCAGCCACCCTATATCTTTTGATTGGATCATTTAGTCCATTACCATTTAAAGTAATTATTGATTGGTATGTACTTACTGCAATATTGTTGATTGTCTTGAATTTCATTTTTATTTAAAATTTGTATATATTGTTCACAATGGATTTTTTTGCATAAAGTTTTTTTTTTCAAAATACAGCATTAGAATATTGTTTTCCTTGTTTGCTGAGTATTTTGGCACAACTTTTATTTTTGCCTCATCTGCTTCACTCTCATCACCTTAGTCCCCAGCATGTGTGGTTCTTTATGCAGATTTGACTCTGTATCCCTTTGTCTTTTTTAAAAAAAATTTTTTTCTTTGCATTCTCTAACTTTTAACTGCTTTGGAGTTCTGATTAAGTAGTGCATAATGGGATATTTGCTGCAGAATAAAAACCAGGAAGAAGTGTATTTGTGGAAGAGACTTTGGTTTCCTGATCTCAGTGCTAGGATAATTAGGATTATGTTTTGGGAGATGCAGCAGAGGTGGGGGAGGAGTGAGTAGGTCAGGGCTCCTAATGAGCAACTTCTTGCCTATAGGCTCCTGAAGGTGGTTGGATGGGAGGGCAGCGCAAGTGTGCAACAAGGGCAGGAACATTGTTTGGTATACAGGCTTTATTTTTACAAGAGAACTCGTGCTGTGTGTTCTGAGTTGTAACTTTCTAGAATTCAACTACTCCTGCTCATTCATGCTGACTCTTGGGGGGCTGTTCTCTGAGTTCTGCTATATTCATATACTTCAGTTTTTGAGTTCTTTAACTCTGTTCAGGACCCCATTCCATCCTCACATCCTCACTGTGGGAGCTATCCTCTTCTCAAAGCTTCACCACACCATGTGTCCTGATTTCCGTCTGAATCTCTGGGTCCAACTTACACATTTTCTCCAAAAATATTACAACTGAAGTTAGAAAACAGTGTTCAGTGGCTGGCTAACACACATTGTTACCCTGGGAAGCTAGTTAATTAATGTTTGTTTTAAACTAAAATACCTTAAATTACTCACTTGAAATACAAATGCATGTTTAATTTTGGCATTTTATATTCAGTACGAGGAAGTTGGAAGGCCATTTCCTCCTGTTTTGGTTAACAAATCTATGTGTCATGTGGATCTTATTTTCCTCTGAAATTTGCGTAATTCTGTCTATCTGAAGAAAGCATTTAGCAATTGATTACTTATTACATGGTGGTATATTTACCATTGTTGTCTTATACTGTCATTGAACTCATTAATTGTTATTTAACTTTTCATAGACTTGCCTTCCCAAATGGATTATTAACTCCCTGGGACAGGAATTATACCTCATGGGGTTTTTCCATGGCCACTGACCTTTTTTTATTGAACACTGCCAGAAAGAGACAGGGAAATAAAGAAGGATATAGGGAGAGAAAAGCAGGAAAGAAGGGAGAGGCGTGATCTACTTATCCATCAGTGTTTTTCAAGGAGGTGGTTATTCACAGCTTAGACTAATTTTATCTCCTGCCTTACATTCCTACTTCACAGAGAGGCTGGACCCTCTATGCATGTTGAACAGCGAATCTGTATGCATTAATAAGCACTCTTAGGAATTCGGAGTTGTTGTTTTAAGCCACAGTCCCTGAATCATACAATGTCTTCAGAGTCCCTAATTGATTTTAAAGGTGAGAAAACACTGTTAGTTGGGAAAACAAACCTGTCATTTTATCAGGGTTGTTAGGCTGGCCATTGAATATTTCAGTAGGAGACAGAGGAAGGTTTCAAAATCTCTGTATGAGCTTTTAATTGAGGTCCTCTTTCAGAAATAAAGTGAGGAAAGGGAAAAAGTAGGTTCCCCTCTGCATGGCTGCTGGGAATATCTAGAAAGTGATCTGTCTGCACTCGCATTATGTCTCTGTGTGGGAAAGGACAGAAAGGTGTCTAGGTAGTCCTGCTGATAGAAGAGCCAATGATGTGTAAGAGGAGAGGGAGGTTTCATCTTGTTGTTTATAATAATAACAGCTAACAGTTATTGATTCAGTAATGTATTCTAGACATTGTTCTGTGTGCTTTGAATATTTAAACTCATTCAATCTTCACATCAACCTTATGCAGTTAGTAGTGTTAGTTTCCTCATGTTAATGATACTGAAGAAGATTCTCAGGTAACAACTAAAGTGGTAGAGCCAGTATCTAACCCCAGGGAGTTTGACTGTAGAACAGGAGTCAGAAAACGCTTTCTGTAAAGGACCAGAGAGTAAATGTTTTTGGCCTTGTGGGCCAAGATGGCCTCTGTCTCATCTACTCAGCATCAGCTGTGCTGTTGTGGTTTGGAAGCAGTCATAGAAAATATGTAAATGAATAGGTATGGCTGTGTTCCAACAAAACTTTATTTATAAAAGCAGAGGGCCACACTTGGCCCCCAGTTTGCCAGCCTCTACTCTAGAGCTCAACTATTTGCCCTTCCAAATATAGGGTCTGCCCTTTTTTCCCATTACTATGAGTTTCCATGTGAGGGATTCATTGTTTTGTGGATTACCCATACAAATAGTGGGTATTCTTTTTTTTTCCTTCTTCTTCCTTTCTCAAATGTCTCATGGTCCTGATTGACAGAACTAAAATGAGATCTGGTGAGTTGAGGCAAAAGATCCTCTTGTTTCACATACATGAATCTTTCCAAACTCAACAACTAGTGGTCGAGCATTCACTTCCTTGACGTAATGATGGAGAGGATGGTGTCCAGAATCCCTATTACCTTTACATATGATTCCTATAGCCTGCTGTTAAGGGTCTCCTAACACTTGCTTGGACATGTTTTCTGAATTCAAGTTGGTTCCTGCCAATAGACTGAGTATTAGATGAGAGTGCAAGAAAAGAACTGAACACTCAGTCTGGTTGGGCTCCTTTTTGTTTGACCCCAAGTCACTAGAACAGAAGCAGAATCTCTGGGAGGGGCTGATTAATTCAAAGGCGATGTGAGGTCAATGGATTTAGAGGGCATTGAACATAAGGTTGAAGGTAGGAGAGTTAATATTAATATTAATAGTTGACTTTTATAAAGTACCTTACAGTTTACAAAATGCTTTCTCTCCACTCCCACTGATGACCAGCCCAGCTCTCGCTTCCCCTTCCCTCCTTGGGTGCTTGGGGATTTGTTCTAATGGTGTTTCAGAGTGTAAGTCTGCTGATACAATCTAATCTGAGCAGATACTGGGTCCTGAGCACATTACTTATGCATTTGCTGACAGAGATGGAATTTCAAGCTTGACATCAGTGCCTTTACATCTTCTATCTCTTTAAATCTGGGTCCTTGCATATCAAGGAGCAGAAGTACATCATTTAAAAGTGCATCTGTCACTTATGTACTTGGAAACATGTCACAGTGAGTGGTGAAACATTGTTAATTTCTTTTGCCCTTAAAGAATAATTCATGCACTTGCAAATATAATCTGCATCACAATGAAATATTTGGATGTAAGCGTAGGTGTAATTAACATCAGAAAATATCTGAAACAAGGGAAACAGAAATTCACAGTTAAGTCAGCTTCAGAATAATCAGTGTGGCAGGGAATTTGGGGACATGCTGTAAGCTGGGGAAGTCTTGGTAATTATAGGGCCAGTAAAGGGGAGAAAGGGGAGAAATGGGAGAACTGCCTCCAAAACTTTTAGACCTGTGGATGAGACTTGAGTTCTGCATGCTGGTTTTGCATATACTCCATAATTTGTATCCTTTAATTTAATTCAGAGTGATAACTATTTACTGAGTACCTGTCATAACAAAAGCTCAGATCTAGACATGAGATGATACAAATATAAAAATGACGGTGTGGTAGTGAGTGCTCCCATACGAGATTGCTGTGAATATTGGCTGCTGTCAGCTCACAGCTGTCCTTTACTCCAGAGGATTGTCCTTAGCCAAATGGGAGCTGCCTGGCCGTGGAGGATATGTCTTCCTCCTCACCCTCCGGGGGGTAGCCTGTAGCCAGTGACTGATTGACATGGAGGGCTTGGATGGCAGGAGGGTACAAAGGACTGGATCCATTCCAAGGTGGATCCAACTCTGGTGCAGTTAATGCTCTGCAGTGCTCTTCCTGCTTCCCTATCTTGCTTCCCTCACTCCTTTAATCCTGAAGTTTCTCCCTCAGTTAAATCACAGGCACCCAAATCCCTACTTCAGATTTTACCTCTGGAGAGTCCAACTTAACACACAGCGCTGTCACTTATTGCATCAGTTACAAGGGACAAGGCATTGGCTATGCAATTTACATGCATTATCTCATTTGATCTTAATAACAACTGTTTTGCTGTTGGAATTGAGGCTCAGAGAGGTTAATTAGGGGCTCAAAGTCCCACAGCTAGTGAAGCCAGCTTTCTGGGACAGATCTGTCAGACTCCATAGGTCTCATTCTATCCAGCTGCCTGATTGAGTGAGGCATACATGATCATGCATGCTCCATACCCACAGGAACTTAACGGTTCAACAGGCAGAGAAAGCAAATGCAAAAATATTATCAGAGAGATACAAGAAAGGTTATGGGGATTCGGAGGAGAGAGAGCTCATATCCAGTTGAAAAGCATGACTGTTTGTAGAGATTTTTTCACATGCTTATACAGAGATCATGCTGATCTCCAGTTTTGCCATCTGGACTCATGCTGGTGTATTTTAAGCTTTTTACTTGAAGAACAGTGATTTGGATGAGGTTGAGTTATCGTTATATTGTATGACCCCCTTATAAGCCTGTTGCAGACTGAATTTTATGAGCATGATACCAACAGAGGCATGGCATGGTTTGCCTCCAGATTCCAGAGACCACAGAACAGAGTCTCAAAATGTTTAGTAGTCAGGAAGAGGACACCACCTTGATGCTCCCTTCTCTGAAACTGCCCACTTGAAAGTCATGAAACATACTTCAGTGGTCTTATCTTTTAGACCACTTGTCTAGATAGTATTAGTAGAGATGGAGAGAATGACAAGATTTGGGACATTTTGAACTAGAGGTGATAATTTTTTTAAGGATATGCTCATGGGGTTGGATGTGATTTACATTAAGTTTCTACTCCATTATTTTCCAACCCCTGGGAACTATAAGTTGGCATTCTGTCCACAGGTCTCATAGAGAACAGAATTTAGCCTGCATTAATCTGCATAGTTTGTTTCCCAACTAGGCAATGAACTGGGGAGGGGTTATGGCTTCCTATGATATTCCTCACACAGAGGATGTGCCTTGTAGGTGCTCAGTCAACTTCGGGGTGAGCTTCACATTGAATAGGGCTCTTGTTTCGAAGGAGTCCGTGCATAATCAAACTCAAAGTTTTCTTCTCCCAGCTCTATTGCTCTGGTTTTCCCCTAGTAATCCTTGATTTATTTCTCTTCTGCTCTCCTTGGAAAAGAAGATACACACACACACACATACAACACTAACAACCTTAGAATGATTTACATGTTTTTCTCAGAAAATCCATTACAGCATGATTTTAAATATCTGAAAATGATACTTAATATCTGTGTGATTTGGTCTTTGTAGGCAAGGTACATAATCCTTCAAGTTTCATCTACAAAATGGGCCTAATAATGCTCCTGTCAACCCCTTCCCAGTGTTGTTTTAACAACTATGAAATGCAAGTGCCTGGTAGAATATATGGATAATTAAATGTAAGGAAATTATGATTTTTGGTTTTAATTCTTGTAACTTCGTGAATTTTCATTTGGCGCCAATCATTTCTGGGTCAATTAATTTTTCATTGTGTAATGTGGCATTTTATTTCCCTTGCAGTAGCAAAAGAGATTCTTCTAGTGTTGCCTTGCTCTGACATTCTTAAATCCTTTCAGCATTTGCTTTAATGCTGAAGGATTACACTGTGCTTACCTTGTGTGAGCTAATGGATACTTTGCACTGTGACCAGGTACTGGGGAGTCAAGCATAAACTTATGGAAGCAAAATGTTGCTGATCACATTGTAGGTCTACTTTGTAGGGGTAAGTAGTTGGGTTTTTTCCTAAATGTTTCTGTGTAGGTACTTAGAGGCAGCTGTTCTTCCTCAAACTTGAAGGACCTCATTACTTCATTTCTTTCAGATTATAAGAACTTGATCTAGAGTCTGGCGTTGGATATTTTTTCCCTCCTCTATATTTTAGATAATAAAAATTTTAGGGTTTATGTGGAGACAACAGTTTCAGTTATAAGTGGCTATGTAAGGGATAAGCTCTGTGTTTTCTAGAGAATTTTCATAGGGGAAAAAAAAACTTAAAAGGGTTTTACTATAATTATCCTTCTGAGAATTTCTCCCTGTCATTCTTAAGCCTGAGCACATATGTTTATATATTTATATGCGTTCAAGCTTAACTATGATTTCGGTCATAAATAACACGTTAGAACTCAAAGGAACTCTAGAGATCCCATCCCATCCTTTGTTTACTTTACAGCAAGAATAAAAGTTAGAATCAGGACTGGACCTCAGGGCACTGCACTCCTAACCTGGCGTGTAGTTTCTATGCCGCAGCAGTTGGAAAGACTGAAAAGGAGCCTCGAGTCTGTCTTACTCCAAACTGCCTTTCACAGTCGAGAAGGCAGGCCCAGATGAACTCAGGGGCCCTTGGCTCCTGCCCATGTTTCTTCATAAATCATCAACTGCATTAGGTCAGATGACCTCCTTTCAGGAACCAGATATTAAAAAATAAGGCAGACGGTTTGGGGTTTAGTTTAGATGAGTCTCTCTCCTTTACTTACAATTGACCTATAGAAAGTATTTTGGAGTTTAAAAGCCTAGTATTTTCTGAAAATAGCTGTAGGACCTGTTCAAAATAAGTAGTACTTTACCTAATGGCCAGTAGAGGGCGATCAAGTTAATACAATTCTTTTGAGCTGTTGGGCTTTCAATTAAGTATGTATATGAATAAATAAAACAAAGAACCAAATTAGCCTAAATGTTTTAAAACAAACCCTTTAGTCAGTATCCACTATATGGAGGAAACACATTTCACTTTATATACTGTAGCCACTCATCAAGAAGTATTAAAGAATTATAGAACAGCTAATAACAGTTTATTAATTAAGCCCCTGAAATCAAGGCTGCTTGCTTCTCCATCACTGTCAGCACTCTGGTGGCCCTCAGGTAGAAGACACAGGCATGGGACTTGCCATGTGTTTTTGTAACAATTTTAGAGTTTTCATATTAGCAGCAACAAACAGTTATAGTCTGCCAGAGTGAAAGAACCTCATCACAAATGTGATGGGGAGTCGTTCTTAAGTCATTCTTCATACCACCTTTTCCTTCCCTATATGATTTTCAGGGACTCAGCGATAAACAAACCAGTGGTGGAGGATTCCACATCCCTGGTTTACTCCACAGATGGCATAAATCAGGTTTGCTCTTGATTACAGCCATGGGCATCGTGGCAGCATTTGGAGACAGAATGAATGGCCCCATGGCCAGTGAGGTTTTTACAATCTTGAGACATGGGCAAGATCAGTTTGCAGGTGAAGGCAAATACAAATCCCCCAGTAATTCATTTCGTTCACATATTTGGGAAATATTCATTGAACCCCTGATGTGTGCCAGCCACTGTTCTGAAAGCTGGAGAAACAAGCACTGTAAGACATTTTGCTTCATTTAAGTGGCCAACCTGGACAATTTTTTTAAACATTTTTTATTGATTTATAATCATTTTACAATGTTGTGTTAAATTCCAGTGTAGAGCACAATTTTTCAGTTATACATGAACATATATATATTCATTGTCACATTTTTTTCTCTGTGAGCTACCATAAGATCTTGTATCTATTTCCCTGTGCTATACAGTATAATCTTGTTTATCTATTCTACAGTTTTGAAATCCCAGTCTATCACTTCTCACCCTGCACCCTTGGCAACCACAAGTTTGTATTCTATGTCTATGAGACAATTTTTTTAAAGAAAATAAGTTTATTAAAATTATAAAGAAAAAAGCCAGAGGAATTTCAACTTTTATTAAAGTTCTTCTATTATTTATAATTATAACAGCTGACATTTATTAAACATTTACTGTGTATCGGGCCTCTGCTAAACACTTTGCATGCGATGTTCCATCCTCATAATACACTTAATCTATAGATGCTGTTTATAGTCTCCTGATACACAAGGAGGATATTAAATAAGTAGCCCAAGGTCATACAACTGGAAGTTAGTGACTATGTCATATGTATAAACAATATATATAAATTATTATAAGTGTAAGCATTGCACATGTAAGCTAGGGTTTGAACCTTAGTCTGACTCCAGAGCTGGAGAGCTTAACAGGAAGCCAGTGGATTTTTAAGCTGTAGTGGTTTGTGAGAATCACCTAGGAGCAGATTCCTGGACCCCGATTTTAGTGGCCTAACCGTAATCATCTATAAAAATCACTCGGAAAGCTTTTTAAACTTACGTGTTTGGCCCCACCCCAGATCAGTTGAACCAGAATCCCTGGAAGTATAGTGTAGGCTTCTAGTGGGTCTAATGCTCAAGCAAGGTAGCGAACAGTTGACTCTTGCACAATGTGGGGCTTAGGAGAGCTGACCCCCCACAGAGCTGAAAATCTGTGTGTAAGTTTACAATCCGCCCTCCACATCTGTGATTCCCCATCCGCAGATGCAAGCAACCATGGGATCGCATAGTATCTGTAGTAGCTATTTATTGAAAAACCTCTGCTTATATGTGGACCTGAGCAGTTCAAGCTGTGTTGTTCAAGCATCAGCTGAACTTTGTAAGGTCTGGGGTAGGGCTCAGGAACCTGTATTTTTTTAACATGTTTATTGTAGTATGGTTCCTATACAGTAAACTACACATATTTCAAATGTACAGTTTGATGAATTTTGATAGATGTATAAACCAATGAATTGCTACCACAATCAAAAGCTAACATTTCCATCATGCTCCAAAAGGTGCAATTTTCAAATTCCTGATTTATCCCTTCCCATTCTCTTTACCCCCTGGTAACCATAAGTTTGTTGTCTATGTCTGTGTCTATTTCTGTTTTGTAGATAAGTTCATTTGTGTCCTTTTTTTTCCAGATTTCACATATAAGCAATATTACATGGCTTTTTTTCTTTCTCTTTCTGGCTTACTTCACTTAGAATGACAATCTCCAAGTCCAGCCATGTTGCTGCAAATGGCATTATTTTATTCTTTTTTATGACCGAGTAGTATTCCATTGTATATATATTTATACCACATCGTTTTTATCCAGTCATCTGTTGATGGACATTTGGGTTATTTTCACGTCTTGGCTATTGTAAATAGCACTGCTATGAACATTGGGGTGCCTGTGTTGAATTATATTTTTCTCCAAGTATATGCCCAGGAGTGGGGTTGCTGGATCATGTGATAAATCTACTTTTAGATTTTTAAGAAACCTCCATACTGTCTGCCATAGTAACTGAACCAATTTACATTCCAACCAAGAGTGTAGGAGGGTTCCCTTTTCTCCACACCCTCTCCAGCGGCTGTAGACTTTTGAATGATGGCCATTCTGCCTGGTGTGAGGTGACATCTTATTGTGCTTTTGATTTGCATTTCTCTAACAATTAATGATGTTGAGCATCTTTTCATGTGCTTGTTGGCCATCTGTCTGTCTTCTTTGGAGAGATGTCTATTTAGGTCTTCTGCCCATTTTTTGATTGGGTTGCTTTTTTTTTTATATTAAGGTGTATGAGTTGTTTGTATATTTTGGAAATCAGTCCCTTGTGAGTCGCAACATTTGCAAATATTTTCTCCCATTCTGTAGGTTGTCTTTTCATTTTATTGATGGTATCCTTAGCTGTGCAAAAACTTTGAAGTTTAATTAGATCCCATTTATTTATTTCTGCTTTTATTTCCATTACTACAGGAGCTGGTTCAGAAAATATATTTCTGTGATATATGTCTGAGAGTGTTCTGCCTGTGTTTTCCTCTAGGAGTTTTATAGTATGTGGACTTGCTTTTAAGTCTTTAATCCATTTTGAGTTTATTTTTGTATATGTTGTTAGAGAATGTTCTAAATTTAGTATTTTACAGGTAGCTGTCCAGTTTTCCCAGCACCACTTATCGAAGAGACTGTCTTTTCTCCATCGTATATTGTTGTCTCCTTTGTCGTAGATTAATTGACCATAAGTGCGTGGGTTTATTCCCAGACTTTCTATTGTGTTCCATTGATTTATGTGTGTGTTTGTGTCAGTACCATACAGTTTTGATTACTGCAGCTTTGTAGTATAGTCTGAAGTCAGTGTAATTCCCCCAGCTGCATTCTTCTTTTTCAAGATTGTTTTGGCTATTCAGAGTCTTTTGTGTTTCCATACAAATTTTAACATTTTTTGTTCCAGCTCTGTGAAAAATGTCATTGGTAATTTGATAGGGATTGCACTGAATCTGTGTATTGCCTTTGGTAGTACAGCTATTTTAACAATATTGATTCTTCCAATCCAAGAACACAATGTATCTTTCCATTTGTTTATGTCATCTTCAATTTCTTTCACCAGTATCTTACAGTTTTTGGAGTACAGGTATTTTGCCTCTCCTTAGGTAGGTTTATTCCTAGATATTTTATTCTTATTGGTGTGATGGTGAATGGTACTGTTTCCTTAATTTCTTTTTCTGCTATTTTATTTTTAGTGTGTAGAAATGTGACTGATTTCCATATATTAATTTTGTATCCTACAACTTTACCAAATTCGTTGATGAGGAACCTGTATTTTTATATTCACTCCAGTGAGAAAAGTTTCCTGAGCTCTACTGTTAATTAATCTAAACTATATCTAAACTACTAGGAGAAAGGAAATGGTTGTCCTCAGTGCAGCACGTAATGAATTGAGGGAATGAAATTCCCAGCAGGTCAGGACTAGAGTGAGGTACCTTGGGAGCACAATTTAAGGAGGCAGGTACTCTCTGGGTTGTGTGAATGATTGAGCACCTCCTTAAATTGTGTACCCTAAACTTGCCTCACCCAAGTCCACCATCTGAGAGCTATTCAGGGGAGTCACTGAGAGAGGAACAGAGGGTAGATATAGTTGGAGATTTTGAAAAGGTTGACCTAGGGGTGGGGAAATGGATATTTAGACAAAGTTCTCTCAGTAATTCTTGTTATTTTTGCTCTCCTTTGAGGAAGAAAGATAACAAGAAGGCATGGGGTGTGATGTGGGTTCTGCCCTCCTGTATAAGGGGAGCCAAAGAAAGAAGGAGCCTGTACTGTCATATGTGCCTAACGTCATTTTGTTTAATTCCATTAGACTCCCTCCTTAAGCAGTTATTGTTTTATTATTATCTCCATTTTATAGACACCAGATGGAATCTCAGTCGAGGGTGGTCCACGGCCACTTGCCCAAGGCCACAGCACTTTAAGTGGTAGAGCTGGGATTTGGACCCAGATCAGTCTGGCCCCAAAGTCTGAGGCCATGCCACTACTTCAGGCTGGCCCCCTGCACATGTGGAGGCATTTCCTGTGTGATGCAGCATCCATACCAGTGTGAAGCCCTATCAGACTACTGACCAGGTGAGGGGACCACCTCACGTGGTACGGAGAAACTTGGATCACGGGACTGAAACAAATGAGACAGTCCTGGAGGAGGAAATGTGCTGAGCTGCATTCTTCATTTTGTGTGTGTGTGACTCACTCACCAAGCAGTAGTCCCCAGGTCCATGGCTGAAGGAAAACTTTAAAGTTGAAATCACCACAGTCCATTTAAGCAGCACCTCGCTGCCCAAACAGTCATGGTGCATCATTCAATTTGTTTATCCAGTCAGGGAGCTAACAAAGGTCAAGTTTCCCTAATTTGAGGGTCAGAGTTTCAGGCACAGGCAGGCTAACTGAGTCCCTCTGAGTAAGAAGGGACTGACCTATTCTTACTCTTGAGCATGTGGACTAACTCCAGAGGGGCAACAAGAATGAGATCGGGTGACACCTAATAAAATGACAAGCAAATATGCAGATGAGCACAAACCTGGCTGTCAGTGTAGACTGTGCTGTGGACACCTGAGAGAGTGACTAGAAGGAAGTTGCTAAAGGAGCAAGTTGTACTTATGGTCACTGAAAAGCCTTGTCTCTACCCGATCACAGGGAGGCAGTATACTGGCACTTAAAGAAAGAAAATCATAAAGCTTTCCTCCTCTACCTCCTGTGCTGTGTAGCTTACTTGAGGCCAGGCACCAAAACTAAAACCACCTCAGGAGATGGTTTATAAAATGCAGACTTTTGGTGTCACCTCTCAGCTGCTGATTTAGAAGATCTGGGGAGGTTCCTGGGTAGTTTCAAAATCTCTCCAAGTTATTCTTATCTCCTTAGACTGAGCCCTACAATTCTAAAAGCTTAAAGTCAATGCTAACAAAAAGAAGTGAAGAGGCTGATCCAGCAATCGTGCTTCTGGGTATATTATCCAAAGGCAATGAAAACAGGATGTCAAAGAGATACTTGCACTCTCAAGGTTTATTGTGGCACTATTACCAATAGCTAACATGTGGGAAGCATGAAAAAGAAGGAGAGCCTGCCATTTTTGACAACATGGATGGACCTTGAGGGTTAATGCCAAGTGATATAACCCAGACAGAGACAAATACTGCATGATATCACTTACATGTGCAATCTTAAAAAAAAAAAGTCAAACTCAGACAGTGGAAAAGTGGGAAAGTGGTTGCCAAGGGGCTGGACTTGAGGGGAATTGGGAAAGGTTGATAAAAGGGTACAGATGTTCAGCTATAAGATGAATAAGGTCTGAGGATCTAATATATACCATGATTATAGTTGGTAACACAGTATTTTGCTAAGAGAGTAGAACTTAAATGTTCTCATCAAAAAAAGAAAAAAAGATAAATATGTGAGGTGATATGTTAATTAGATTGGGGGATCCTTTCACAGTGCATATGCATTGATATGATATGCAAATCAAATCATCATGATGCACACTTTAAATATCTTACAATTTTGTCAACTTTATCTCTATAAGCCTGAAAATTTTTTTAAGTTTTAAAATAAACTTTTAATTTTACAATAGTTTTAGATTTACAGAATTATTGTGAAGATGGCACACAGAATTCTTATATACACCACATTCAGAAACCTGAAATAATATTTTAAAAAGAAGTGAAGAGGGCATGTGGATAGCAGGAAAAAAATCCAATAAATGAAATCCCTGGAATATTTATATTATATTCATGCCAAGAGTAAGTTTCTTCCATATAGGGTGCAGGATAAGTGAGTGTGTATCTGGGATGAGATCCATTTTGGATTTTGCTTAGGGCTTAATGGTTAAGAATTGTTTCTTATTTTTAAATCTGTAATGCAGTGAGAAAATTTTATTTACCAACATGACTCTTGAGGAGAACACTATTTGTTTTGGAAAAATGCTGAGAAAAATTGCTTTGTAAGGGGTGGGGACATGTTTCAGTGCCTTTGTTTTCCTGAAAAATCTTAGCATTTGGGTTTACAAGTTAAGAACCAAGGGAGTGGTATATTGGGAGGCAGAACGCAAAGGAAAGTAACTTGAAATTCCACGAGGGAGGGAACAGGATCCAGGACAAAAGAGCCATATGTGGCAGGGTGGGGAAGGAGGGATTCTGGAGAACAGAATTGTCTGTGGATTTTAATTTTTAACGAAGTGCTATGAACTCCAAAATATGGTCATTCTTGATGACTCCATCACTTTTCAGTACAGATCACCAAGAAAAAAAGAGCAGAAGAGAGGGAGAGAGGGAGGTAGGGAGGGGGAGGAGAAGGAAGGAATTCATTAACTCATGTGTCTACAGATTACTTTAGAACATTCCTATTTAAATCTTGTGCTATATGTGTTTAGCTTAATTTTATCCATACCCTGGGAATAGCTAACATTTAAAGTGCCTTGGAAAAGAATACACACTCCAGGGGGTAGCATTTGAAAGACACTGACTAGGCAAAGGCAGCCAGGACAAGCAGTCAGCTCTCCGTATCTAAATCTACACCTAGAGACTTTGTGGATTAGCACAAGAAATGTTAGAAATATTTTTTTATTGTGAAATACATAGCATTCAAAGTTTATGGGTTGGCTAGAAGTACCACATGGTTCCCACTGCCCTTGAGGGAATGAGCTGTGAAGATCTAGCAAGCCCCGAGGCCTCGCATTCCTTCCTAATAGTGGTGCCTTCAACCTGGGGCTCCAGTTAAGTCCTACATCTGGCTACTTAATAAAGAATTTGGTTGCCTGATTCCAACTAGAGGATTAACTGTATTGTGCTGCTTACAGTGTCACATTTGGCTTAAGTAACCCTTTCACACAAGGATCCTTCTGAAAGTGCCTCAAAGAACAGAGACGAAACTTTACCACCTCACAAAAAGAGTATCAACTTTTGTGTACATGCTCACGAATATAGGCCTGTATATGTTGTAGAAATCAGTTTCTATTGCAGCATCCCATGTAGTGACCAGGTTATAGGGGAAGGGACTTAGTCCTCACCTGTATCTCATTAATGGAGAACATTGATATTCACCCAAAAATCCTGCTAAATGAATGGCAGCACTGGCTTAAACCATTCTCAGGCTTGCTGAGACTATACTTCCTGTGGGAATCTGTTGAAGATCCAAGTTTGGCAACTGTGTGTAAAAGGGAACAGTTGATACTGTGACCATGAGTCAGGGTAGCAAAAAAAAAAAAAAAATAGAAGGCATAGTAGGTAATCGGGAAAATTATTTCCTTCAAAGTACAAAAATATAATATAGGAAAGACTGCTAAGTGATGTTATAAGATTGAGAAATCAAAGGAGGACAAGACAGGTACCAACGATGGAGGGCACTGAGTGGATATAAGGAAAGGCTTGATGGAGGAGATTCATTTGAGGTGAGCCTTGAAGGATGAGAGAGATTGTCAGCATAACCAAACGAGAGGCAGGGTATAGAGAAAAGGGCACATTTCAGGAAGGGGATATTTCAAGTGTCAGGAATGGTAATGGGGGAAGTGGGATACAACAAGGCCTATTTCAAGAGTTTTGAGAAGTTTAAATGCTGTAGGGTGTATTACATTTCCTTTCCCCGATTACTCTCTTTAGAAGCTGCTTACCTCTCTCTTGCTCACTTTCACATAATGTTGTTTGTTTGCTTGTTTTCCTTTGTAGTTATGGTGGTGTCATGACCAGTGCTGGCTTGTCTGTTTCTCTTGAGAGTGCTGTTGCACTTGAGAATAGGTTACACCTTTTTGATCTCAAACATAGAGAAAATGGAGGAAGGTAGGAACCCTTCAACTTTTCAATGCCAGAACCACCTGCCTGCATCTGTCTACTATCTCTTTTCTTCCCCTCCTATTTCTATGAAGACAGTGTCTATGTACCTATCAAAAACCAATCCTAATGTTTTTGATCTAGATCCCAATCTCTTTTGCTTTCTCAAGGCTTTTGCTCCTGTGTTTTTATCTTTCTTCACTCATGAACCATCACATTACCCCTCTCCACTAGTTCATTCCCCTTATCATACAAATATGCTCTGGGATGTCCTTTGGAAAAAAAAATTGATCTCTTGCTTCCCTTCAGCTATTACTCTTTGATCCCTTCACATAAAGTCTTGAGCTATTTGTCTGAAATCATTATTCCCACTTCCTCACTAGCATTCTCTTCCCAACTCACCTGATAGACTTCCTTCTCTGTCGCTCCTCTTTAGCCACTGTTGTCAAGGTAACCAGTCTCTGTGTTGCCAAATTTGGCAGGCAATGGATGCTCTGTTCTTTACTACTGTGACCTTACAGTAGCATTAGATATGGTCAGCTGTTACCTCCTTGAACCACTTCTTATAGCTGACAAGACTCCATGTCTTTACTCTTCCTCTTCTTTAATTGGCCACTCTTCAAATTCCTTTGCTGGCCTTCTCTAATCCATCCGTAAGTGTAGCATCTCTAATGGGTCTGCCCCAGGAAACACCTTGGTTCTTTCACTCCAGCTCCAGCAGCTTGCCAGTTCTCCAGGACTCTGTTTCCCTTGGCTGACTGGGCATCTATGTGTGGCTGTCTATCAGGCACCTCAAATTTACCATGGTTAAGTGAAACTCTTGCCTTTCACCCTCAAACATCCTCCACATCACAACATTCCCCAGCCAAGTAAATGGCCTGGACACTCAACTGATTACTGAAGCCAAAAAATAATAATAATTCTAGATACCTAGGAATTCAGTATGAAGGCACACTTTCCAGATTCTACCTATAAAGCAAATACAATGATGTCAAGGATCTCTAATGGCTGCACATGACACTTGGGATAAAATCTAAACTCCTTACACTGCCTTATACAGCCCAGCAGGAACTAGCCCCTCCCTACCTCCCTGACGCCAGTGTGTTACTGCTCCCTGTCCCACTCATTGTGCTTAGGCAGCTTATTAGCCATTTTGATATGTGAACATGTTAAACTCTTTCCTGCCTTAGGGTCCAGTACCATCTATTTTCTCTACCTGCAAAATGTAAGCTCCATGAGAGAAGGGACTTTTTCTCAGTGCCTAAAACAGCAACTGACAGGTATGAGTGCTCAAAAACTCCTTGTTAAAATAATGAATGAAACATTAGTGGTTTGTCTTAGAACTTAATCTTACTTAAAGATTGCTTTAATTTAGCAATGGGCCTTTAGACAGGGTAGCAGAAGCTCAGGTGCATTGTTGGAAGCAACTTTGGGTGTACCTTCTCTATAAACTAACCTGGTTGAGTAAGAACTAGGATGCACCATCACTAGTCTCCAAATTAGTGTGAACCTTGCACAAATGAAAGATGAGAAAGAGTTGACTTTAACCTCAACCCCTTCGAAAAAGACTTAGAAGACTTAGGTCAATATGTGTCCTTAGTACAACACTTGCCAGAAAGTTGACACAACATTGAGCTGAGTTGTTAGGAGTATTGTGTCAGAATTAGGTTCGTCTTAGTCCCACTATATTCTAAGCTGGTAAAACTCTCGCTACTCAGAATGTGGTCAGACCAGAAGCATTGCCATCACCTGACTAGTTGTTTGAAATACAGAATCCCAGACCTTCTGAATCATAAAGTAATTTTAACAAGATCCTTAGATGTTTCATACACACAGTAAAGTTTGGCAAGTATTGTGCTTAGACCATTTCCTCATAAATTTAAGTATTGTTTTGGGTGCTATAATTTATATTTATAACTTATGAGAGATGAAGACAAGTCTGATGCCCATCAGCAGATGATTGGCTTAGGAAGATGTGAGATACATCTATTCCATATACATGTATATAGAATGGAATATTACTCACCTATAAAAAAGAATGAAACATTGCCATTTGTAACAACATGGACAGACCTAGAGAATGTTGTGTTTAGTGAAACAAGTTAAAGAAAGACAACTACTATTGATGTTCCTTATTTGTGGAATCTAAAAAATAATACAAATGAATCTATATACAAAACAAAAACAGACTCACAGATACAGAAAACAAATTTATGGTTACCAAAGGGAAATGGGAGGATGAAGGGATAAATTAGGAGTGTGGGATTGACAGATACAAAGTACTATACATAAAATAGGTAAGCAACAAGGATTTACTGTGTAACACAGGGAATTTTACCCAGTATCTTAATAAAGTATAATAATGAGATACTGGATAAAATTCCCTGTGTTACACAGTAAATGGAATATACACATATAATGGAATATAATATGCAAATAAACAGAATCACTATGCTGTATGTCTGAAACTAACACAATATCGTAAATAAACTATACTTCAATTAAAAAAAGAAAGGACAAGCCTGAAAGAGAATAACTAGGATGGTGAAAATACCTGAAACCAGATCACAAGAGAAGGTTGCCCCCTCCCCAAAGGAGACAGTCATAAGATGTTAGAGCAGGCCTAGACACCAACCATTCAGAACAGAGGTCAACTCTAGCACAGGAGCAGAGTCCTAGAGCACCCTTCACTCATGCCACTCCTTCAATTAATATAGAGATGTTGGGAGGGCTATCCCTTGAAGGGGTCAGGGTGGCAAGTGATTAGGGGAAGAGATAAACAAGGGACTTGAGGCAATGGCTGTTTATCACAAATTTTATATAAATGTCTTAATATTTATAAAATTGGTGTAGTGAAATAGTAAATATTTCTTGAAATCATCCTCTTTCTGTCCTTTGCCTCTTGTATGTGCCACTATTACTGGTCTTACCATGTTATTGTGTTATTAGTTGATTCAATGTCTGTTTCCCTACTAGACCAGATCTCCTTGATGGCAAAACTCATGTCTTGTACCTGATCCCAGTGAGTCCTTAATTCGCTTTTGCTGAAATGCATGAATGAACAAACAAATGAGCAAGTGAATATGTAAGTCAGTCAAATAAATGAAAGATCAGATAAAATTTTGTCATCCCAGAATGCAAAACCAGTGTACTGGACGGAAATAATAGTGCAGATTTGGGTTTAACCTTAAAGAAGAAACTTCTATTACAGGTTTAAGGAAATGAATTGAGCTTTTCTAGGAGTCAAATTCCCTGGCACCAAAAATATTCAAATAATCTAATAAGCCATTTGCTGCACAAACTGTATAAACAAGCCTGTTTATAGATGATGAAGCTCAAATAGCTATACGTATCTGAAAAATTTGCTCAGCCTCACTGGGATTCAGGGGAAAGTAAAAGTGCAGAAGCACATTTCAGACTCATCATATTGGCACTTTTTTTAACTTTTTGGGGGGAGGTAATTAGGTTTATTTATTTTTTATTTTTCATTTTATTAATAGAAGTATTGGGGATTGAACTCAGGACCTCTTGCATGCTAAGCCTATACTTTACCATTGAGCTATACCCTCCTCTCTTGGCACATATTTTAAAATATGATTACATCAACTGTGGACATAAGGTATAGTGGTTTAACCACTTTAGAAAGACCTAATTTATTTCATAACAGGCATATTCTACAATCCAGCAATTCTACTTTTCAACATCCATCCTACATTTTTTAAAATGGGATATCCTAGTGTATAAATAATGAGATATACACAAGAATATTCATGGAAGCACAATTTGCAATGGCT
The DNA here is from genome assembly GCF_048564905.1 of Vicugna pacos. Classification (NCBI taxonomy): domain Eukaryota; kingdom Metazoa; phylum Chordata; class Mammalia; order Artiodactyla; family Camelidae; genus Vicugna; species Vicugna pacos. The sequence continues at coordinate 30,882,479 of NC_133002.1, forward strand.
GAAAAAGGGGGTATAATCCAACTATTTATGAATAGAGGAATGGACGAATCAATGATCATTAATACACGGGAACACTATACAACAGTTAAAATGAATTGAGTCTGCAATATGATGAATGAGAAAAGCAAGTTCAAAAGGATGGATATGATGGCTAGATACATAAATTTAACAACACCTCAAACAATAGTTTATGAGGATTATGGGTAGAAAAGCAAAAAGATGCGTAACAATGATTTACATCAACTTTAGAAGTGATGTACCTCAAAGGAGGGAGAGGTAAGGAGAAGTATTGGGAGTGGAATTTCAGTTCTACTTGTAATATTAATTTATATTTTTTTAAAGAAAGAGATCCTGGAACATTTGGCATGTCAGCTTCTCTTACAAAAGGGTGATGGAGACATTGGTGTCCATTATATTATTGCCTGGTCTTTTTGGTATTTTACAACATATAATGCATTTTAAAAAATTAAGGGGAGCTAATTGTCATGCAAGTTGAGGGGTGGAGGATAGGAGCATCAGCTGGATTCTGTTGGAAGCTTGTTCACTGGGGTGACCTGGAGCTTTTCCTCTAATGGTCGACAAAGACGGGTAGAGCTGGGGTGCTGAGTCCCCTAGTCATCACTCAGCCAGGTCTTTTAAGATACTTTCACAAGCTTCTTGCTGAGTCCTCGGTTCCTGACAGCAGCAGCTCTGTTTCATTAGAGGAAATACCCACCAAGTTCCAAAAAAGGAAGTGCGACAGACAGAGATCAATGAGGTCCTCAAGCTGTGGTGGGGACCCTCAAACCTGTGTCTTCCCTGACCTCAGCTCAGGCACCCCTATGTGGGCAGCCAGGTGAACCTTATCACCATGCCTCCTTGTACTTTTCATAAGCATTAGCCTGTCAGATATTCCAGAACACCTATGAGATAAGTCGTGCCTCTTGATTTCACAGGTGAGGAGGCAAAGGTTTAACAAATTAAGTGATTTGCTCACTATCAGGCAGTTAACAAAAGGAACTGTAAACTTGTACCAAAAGTTTTCTGACTGAATGTTATTCTCTTTCTACCACCTTCCAACTTCTGTCCTTAGCACCTTGTTCATTTAATATGTTGTTTGTGTTATTTCCTTATCTGCATCCAACATAGTTTTGAGGTGGTGAAAGTCATACACATAAGATACTTGTCAAAATGGGAATGGAATTTGGGGACTGAGGAGCAAAAAAAGGGAATGGAAATAAATATACTGAAACCAGGCCAGGAGAACAATTCATTTAGTATTGAATTAGTGTGTGCTTCCTGGCACAAGAGAGGTATATGGCTTTAATGTCTGATAAAGGGAAGCTTGTCATGGGGGAGGGTGAGCTCAAGAGGTAGAGCTCATGCTTAGCATGCACAAGGCTCTGGGTTCAATACCCGGTACCCAAAAATAGATGAATTAAGTAACCCCCCCAAAAAATAAACAAACAAAAAATTTAATTAAAAAAATAGAAACTTGTCAGTGTGACAGGAGAGACATGTTTTCCCCTGGATCTTGATGATAAAAAGGAGAGAGAACGTAAGTTCTTATACAGGAGACCATTGTAGATAGAAACACATGGTAAACTTCATTTACCATGTCATCCTCATCTAGAGAGAGAATATTGTTTTCTTTGTTTACTGCTTTTTTATCGAGATGGAACATATGAGAGGCACAATATTAATTTTGTACACATATGTATAACCATGTTAGCTACCACTCACATCAAAATATCGGGCTTCCCAGCACCCACTATGTTCTCCCCTACTCCTTCCTAGCCAGTTCTCAACCTCTCTGCTCTCGCCCCATAGTGGTAAAAACTGTTATGATTTTTATAAACATTGACTTGTTTTGCTTGTCCTTAAACTTATATATAATATCATACAGAATATGCTCTTTGTGCCTTGGTTCCTTCACTCAAAAGTTTGTGAGATTCACCGAGGTTGTTGCTCACACCAATTTTTCATTCTTCTTAATTGATGTGTAGTATGCCAGTGTACGAATATATAAAAATATATTTATTCATTCTGCTGTCACTGAGCACGTTGGTTGTTTACAGTCTTTGGCTATGGTGAATAAAGCTGCTGTAAACATTCTGGTACATGTCTTTTGGTATACATGAACACCAGTTTCTTTTGTACATATACCTAGGAGTGCAATTGCTGGGTTGTGGAATGGATGGAGTTTGTGGTTTTGACCTTACGAGATACTGCCAAACAATTTTCCAAAGTGGTTGTGACAATCTATACTCCCACCAGCAGCATATGAAAGTTACGGTTGCTTAACATCCTTGCCAGTACTTGGTATTGTCAGTTGTTTTAATTTTAGCCATTCGGGGGGCGGGGGGTGTTGGTGGTATCTCATTGTGGTTTTACTTTGATTGAAAAGTAATGACTTTAAGCAAGCTTTCTCATGCTTACTGGCCATTTGGAAGTCCTCTTTCGTGAAGGGCCTATTCAAGTCTTTTGTCCATTTGAAAAATAGGTTGTTTCTCTTCTCCCCATTGATGTGTAGGAGTATTTAGTATATCCTGGATAACATCTTTTGCCTAGATGTTTCTTCTCTCAATTCATGACTTGCATTTTTGACTTTGTAATGATACTTTAGGTAAACAGAAGTTCTTGGTTTTAATGAAGTTCAGTTTATCAAGCTTTCTTCTCCAAGTGGTTAGGGCTATTTGTGTCTCCTGTTAAAGAAACTTTGGCCTATCCCAAGGTCCTGAAGATATCTTTCTATGTATTCTTGTAGAAGCTGTATTGTTTAGTGTGGCAGAATTGTAAGCATATGAATTTTCCAGTCAAATTCTGGTTTCAAGTCCCAGCTTTCCCTACTTACCAGGTAAATAACCCTGATCAAATAATTCAGAGCTTCAGTTTCCTCATATGTAAATGAGATAAAACATACTTTATAAATCTGTTGTGAGAATTAACAACATATACATATAAAACCTCTACCATGGACACGTAGGTGAAGCTCAGTAAATTTAGTTATCACCTTTCCCCATTCTGCCACATAAATGTTAGTAATACTTAGGAGTATTTGTGTCTTGCACTTAAAATATTAATAAATTAAATATTATTGCATATGTACTATAAGAGAAGCCTAGTAAAGACATAAAAACTAAGGCACGCTTGGTTGAAGAGACAATGACAAGGGAAATATGAAATAACAGTACAGAAGTAATAATTAAAACACCAAAGATTATTCACAGAAGAGCACAAGGTAAACTGACAAACAGATTAAAAAAAAATTGCCATAAATATTTGAAGAGCAGTGATTGTTGGAGACTTTCAGTGGATTGTGATGATTTGAGCCAGGATATGAGCAGCATTTGTAAAGGATGGTGAAATATCTCAGATGCAGTCTGCTGGTTTAAGCAAGAAAACACATGGCCATGTAGAGGAGGCACTCTTCTGGTTGACTGGAGTGGAAGACTTGTTGAGATGAGAATTGGGAAATAGTGCTATGATCTGGTTCATTCAAAATTCAGCAGACACTTATTGAGCATCCACTATGTGCTCAGCTTGTTGGTGCTTGAGTGTCTCAACTGTGTGCTCTCATTTAATTCCCTGACATGTTTGTGCATGTATGCATTATCTACCTATCTATCTATGTATCTAATCTCTATATATATACCTTTATATATATATATATATATATATATATATATCTTTAAAAAGGAAAAGATAAAATAATACATACATATATACACAATATACATACATGTGTGTATATATTAAATATTATTTACCTACATATGTGTGTATATATGTATATATGTGTGTATATATATGTATATATATATGTGAAAAAGTAAAATTTTACTTTTTCTTTTTTAAAAATAATAAATGGAAAGTGGTTGAATACAATACTACAGAAGCTAAGGACAAAGCAAGTTAAGGTGAGCTCCATGGTGCTCAATTTTTAGAGACAGTAGGTACAGTAAAGTCTGGGTCATGGCCAGTGGGTCTTCAACATCAGAAGACTCATGGAAGGATAAGTTTAGATTGCTCTAGGAGCAAAAATCTTGTTGGAGGAAGGTTAAAGAGAGCTGATGGGAAGGCAGTGGAGGTGGAAGGGAGGGAGGCCTGATTGCTTTCCTGTCTTTCTCTATACTTTTGGGTAGGTCAGCTCATATCTTGGGCCATAGAATTCCCAGACTGTCAATTAGGAAAAATAAGCCCATCTATCACAGAGAATGTGCTTACTCCAAGTGTATCCACAGAATAAGAACCGTGTTACTCCAGAGGGTGACCACAGGGCTCACCACTGAATGGCAATCTTTCATCTCCTGTGAATAGACAGTCCAGACAGACCAGAGACCAAACCCTATCTCCATCATTTACCTGCGATTTTGGACAAAATTCTTCCTGGAGCTTCAGTTTCATCCTCTTAGGTAGCTTAGGTTTAAGCTTCTTTTAGAGTGGCTTGAACAAAATAATGCACAAAAAGTGGCAAATGTTGTCCCAGGCAGACTAGGTGCTATATTACCCCACCCCCAACTGTTTTGTTTAAATTCCATGTACAAGACAAAGGAATGTTGTGCAGAGAAAGAGGCAGGAAGAAACACTGAGGAAAACACAAAGAAAAAGACAGAGACACACAGACAGAGGCAGAGTATGAAAGACCGAGTCAGAAGGAGACAGAGATGGGGGGAGAGAGAGGAAAAAAAGTAGAGAGAGAGAGACAGAAAGACAGAGACAGAGAGAGGGGTTGTTTCAACTCATGCCCCCATAGGGAGATATGTCGGCATATTAGAGGCTTGTGCAGTGTTTTAGAAGCACCAGGATGTGTGAAAAGCATAGACCTCATTCACCTTTCACAGGTTAACATTTATCTCGTTCCCCATTCATTTCTCTTCTGCACCCTTTATTCTGGGAAACTCATGAAACTTCATTCGCTGGGCAGAGGGCAAGTCCTTTCAGGGTCCATTTCATTGAGCAGCTGATGTCCTGTTAGGAAGACCTCTTGTCATGGAGATGGTCTTTGGGTTTGCTAATGGTATTCAAGATTTCCTGGTAAATTGAATGTTGACATAAACCATGAGGCTCCCTACAGTGAAGTCCTGGGTCATTTCTAGCAGCAAAGTGAAATTGAGTCCTAATGTAATCACATTTCCTGAGTTTAGGACTTGAAGTAATACTCTGTGCTTCCTTCGTTAATAATTGCCCTTAAGGAGCTTTCTCTGATTTGACATATATCTTTTATGCATGAGTCAAAATAAGTAACTAAGAATGGGGGGAAACTGTTTAGCCAGCTACATAGTGGCCAATATGTGAGAGCAAGAAATTATGCTCTGGAATGATTATCCTTTGGGTTTTCTTGCTCTCTTCTGTAGGTCTGAAAATTAAATATTGATATTGGGGAAGCTTCTTATTTTAACCATAAGAAGAGAAGTTGTTAGGATCATCACTGAAATCTGGGTCACTCATTTTGGGAAGCTCATCACACAGTGGGAGGTGATGCCTTTTACATTTTTTACAACGTTTTTTGTCCTAATCATTAAAAATAAATACATCTTGCAAAAAATGTTGTAAATGTAGGAAAATTAAAGTTAGAAAATTAACTCCACTTCATAATCTTACCACCTGGGAATAACTTTGTGTAATGTATGGCTGTATTTCCTTCTAGATTTCATTCGTCTCTTATGAAAATTAAGATCACATTTTATATACTTTTTTTTCCCTTTGTATCCTGATTTTTTCATATAGTGTTTTTTGGTAAGGATTTTTCTATGTGTTCAAACAGCCTTCAAAAAACATGATTTAATGCTCCCTTGTAGGGATGTTCCATTATATATTTAGCTAACACTCTATTCTTCAACTTTTGGTTATTTGTAAGTTTATTAATAAGAGTGTAGTCAGCACCAGTATTCTTTGTCTTCATTGGCTCATGGTAATTTCCCCTAACAGGTTCGTTTTCTTCTTTTCTTCAGGGAACCTCATCCCATCAGATAATCTATAGAGAGTCTTTAACCCAATTTTAAACCAGGTTTTTGTTCACCTTTCACAGGGGCATGACCAGCCCTTGTTTCCATTTCCCTGCATGTTCTTTGAGGGTTAGGCTGCTGATCTACCTGAAATGCATAAACATTTAGGTTTAGGGGAGGAAGGTGACCTATATTAACTGAAAGTCGCTTTATTTTTGAACTGGAAAAATTTTTTTTAAATTTTATTCACTTTTTTTTACATTTTATTTTACATTTAACTTTTTAATCTATCTAGAACTAGTATTGTGAAAAACATATCTGATAATTTTTTGTTACAATTAGTCAATTTTCTTATTATTTATTGAATAACCCACTTCTTTGCAATAGATTTTTGCATTTTTATTGTTATATATTATTAACAAATATGCTAACATTACTTTGTTGATCTGTCTGCTAATTGCTTATCATATTAGTTACTGTACTTTATAAAGTTTTGATGTCTGAACATATAAGACCCTAACAATATTCTTTTTTAAAAAGTCTTATTTGTTTATTCTTCCATACAAGCTCTGGAAACAGGTTAAGTTACTAAAAGAATATCTTGATGATGAATTAGATTATCATTAAAACTGCACATCCATTTAGGAAAAATTGGTATCTATTCAGTTTACCACTTCTGAAGCATGAAAGAATCTCACTGGTCTCTCTCTTACTAACTTGTCTATCTTACTCTCCTAAGGTTATTTATTTCCCAGCTGATTTTCAAAAATAGATGTTTAAAGTTTATCTAATAACATGTTCATTTATATTCATACCTATTTCTCCTTCCCTACTTTAAAATTAGGAATTATTTTAAGTATACTAGAAAACTACTAAGACTATATCAAACACTAACATACCCACCATTGTGAAATAGCAAATATTAATGTTTTGCTGTATTTGCTTCAGATATTTTTAAATAAATGCAATTTGTAGTAATCTATGTACCCCTTCTCAGTTCCATTCCCCACTCTCTCCTCTTGAGATAATCACTTTCTTGAATTTAATATGAATCCATGTTTTCAAAACTTTATATGCATGTGTGTGTAAAATTTTAGTTTTTATTTTGTGAGTTTTAAGATATTATGAATATCTTATGTAGTTTACACTGTATATACATTTTAAATTATCAGTATCTTTTACAAGTTGTGTTTTTACTTAATATAATTTTTAGTCCATCTTAATACTTACAGACCTAATTGTTTTGTTTTAAATACTATATAGAATTTCTGCACATACGTATGACAATTAATTGACCTGTTCTTGTATTGATGAATATTTAAATTGTTCCCATTATTTACTTACAATTTTTCTGTGCCATTTAATTTTAGGCATATAATTAGAATATAGAATATCTAATTTTTTAAAAATTATATATTTTTATATCTTACAATAGTTGAGTTTAAATCACTTACATGTATAGTAATAACTAATATATTTGAATTTATTTTCTCATTTTATTTTGCTTTCTATCTTTATGATTTTCCTTCTCCTCCCTCCCTTCTTCTCTCTCTGCTCTGTGTCTTTCTCTCTCTTTCTTCCTCTCTCCTTTGTCCATTCTTGACTCTGCTGCATTGTTGTTGTTTTTTTCTTTATATACACTCATATTTAAATTTTTGATCAAGGTAATCGCTTTTTTATTTTTTAAATTTTAAATTTTAAACTGATTTTAGCCTTGCAGAAATACAAAAAATGGGAAGTACAAAATACAGAGTTTCCATCCATCTCTTATCCCACTTCCCTTATCATTAATGTTGTATAACTTAGTACAATTATCAAAACCAAAAATTAACCTTGTACAACACTATTAACTAAATCTAAAAATTAATTGGTATTTCACCACTTTTCCCACTAATGTCCTTTTTCTATTCCGGAGTCCTATCCAGGATCCCAAAGTGCATTTAATTTTTATGTCTTTTTAATCGCATTCCATCTGTAATAGTCTTAGCCTTTCCTTATTTTTTAATGGTTTTAACACTTTCGAGTAATATTGATCAGTTATTTTGTCAAATGTCCCTCAATTATGATTTGATGTTTTATGATTATACAGACTACAGGTATGCATTTTGAGCAAAAATACTGGAGAAATGATGCTATATCCTCAGTACATTCTGTCATGGGATTCATTATATTGATACATATTAATACTGGTGATACTGACCTTAGTCACTTGGTGAAGGTGGTTTTGGCAGGTTTCTCCATTGCAAAGTTAGTATCTCTCCCTTTATAAAAATAAATATCATGAAGGCAGATTTCAGACAATGCTAATCCTACATCACCTTAAGCTTTTGCCCACTAATTTTAGCATCCACTATGGATCTTGTCTATAGCAATTATGCCTTGTAATGATTATATTCTATTTCCCTCTGTTTTTCTACATTCATTAGTTGAAAATGAACTGTAACAAATGCTGCCTTTCTCCCCATTTATATACTTATTTATTAAATCAGGGTGGACTCAGGGATAGTTATTTTTAACTTATGAGATATAATTTAATATCACCATCATTCATGTTCAAATTGTTCTAGCTTTGACGTATAGGTGCATGTGTATGTGTAATTTAGCCTTGAGAGAATAAGGTATTGTTAAGACTCTCCAGACAACATGTGGCTGAATTCAGTTAAGAATTCTATATATTTTCTATATATATTATTCTATATATTTTTAAGATGCTGACGGTAGTATGCCGAGATCTAGTTGTCTTGGAGCCACTCAAGACGAACCTGGTGTGTAAGTTCCTTTGCTTATTATTCTTGCCGCTGCCAATCTGGAGGGGTCTGCCTGTCCTAACCCTTTTTCTGTGGGAGTCAGTTTCAGATTTCATCAGGAAGCTCCTTAGGTTGCAATCCAACAGCAACAAGGGGTCTTTTTTTTTTTTTAACTGTTTTCATAGTTTTGCCTTTTCTAGAATGTCATATAATTGGATTTATAAAATATATAGCCTTTTCAGACTAACTTCTTTCACTTAGGAATGTGCATTTAAGGTTCATCAGTGTCTTTTGTAGTTTGATAACACATTTCTTTTTATCAATGAATAATATTACATTGTATGGATGTACCAGCTTGTTAACTCATTCACCTATTGAAGCTATCTTACTGGCTTCCAGTTTGGGCAATTATGAATAAAGCTGCTATAAACATTTTTACTGAGGTTTTTGTGTGAACAAAGTTTTAAAATATGTTGGGTAAATACCTAGGAGTGAGATTGCTGGGTGATATGACTATATTTAGCTTTGTAATCAACAGCCAAATTGTCTTCCTAATTGGATAGGCTGTTTTACATTCCCACTAGCAATGAATGAGAGTTCCTGTTGCTCGTCATCTTCTCCAAAATCAGTATTGTCAGTTTTCTGGATTTTAGCTAAGCTGGATTGTTTTTTTCATTGCTTTTGTTTATTTGATTGTTTTTCTTAGCTGATTTGGAAATTATGCATTTCATTTGACAAGATAAAATATACAAATAATTTTTCCCACTTTTTTCAATAATTATGGTTATTATTCCCAATCCCCTCTATTTATTGTTTAGAGCTTCCAGGCAAAATGGAGTAAAGCCCATGAGTTTTAGCATCAAACAGATTTCCTTTAGAATTCTGGCACCCACAGAAGTTGGAAGCTAGAAGAGCTTTATCCCCGGGAGCTTCCAAAGGGAATATGGCTTTGTTTTTTCCTATATCCTAGTAAGATTAACAAACTTCCACTCTCCAGAACTAGGGGAGGATAAATTTCTGATGTTGTAAGCTATCCAAAAAAAAAAAAAAAACCCACAAAATAGACCTTCTTTAAATCCTACATCTGCCACTTAATAGCTTATGACCTTGGACAAGTTATAATGTTTTTGAATTTTAATCTCCACAGCATTTTATTTTGCAGATTTGTTTTGATTGAGGGAAAGGGCATATTTGAAATGCCTAGAGAGTGCCTACAATGTAAAAGTCACTGAATTAAGTCGTAGCATTTACTTTTTCATCATAGTTTTAATCATCCTTGTCTTATTTCTAATTAGACTTTAAATTCTCATTGATTTAAGTTATTTCTCCCCTTTGACTCAAATAATGTGTATCCAAAAGTATTAACCACAAATGCAGTAAAGCTTTATTCACAAGAATGTCTTCGTAGTTTTCTGAATAGTCATGATAGACTGATCCAGCAAGAGGCGGAGGACAGTGGTGCTGGAGTGGTGATTTGATCTTTTCTCTTGAGTGTCCGTCTGAATCTATGTCTTGACATGATGAATTTTTAAACATGGCCCCTGCTGTTTGCCTGAGTCTTCTTGCTTCCTGCCTGCCCACTTTTAAACTGTTTCTCCAAGCTTTCAGACCTCTTGGCTCACCTGCCATCTTGAGTCCTGTTTGACCCCTTAGCACTTGATGACCTATTTTTTTTTTATTTTTAAAAATTCCATTATCTAAAGAAAAACCTTGTATTTATACTCTGGCTCTTGTGAGGAATTAGGCATAATTGTTAAGAGCACAGTCTTGGGAGCTGTACTACCTGTCTGTAAGTTTCAGCTCCACCTTTTACCACCAGCGAGACCTTGGGCAGATTACTTACCTCGAATCTTTGTTTCCTTCACCGATTTCCTCAAAGAGGATAATGAAAATAACACTAAGCAAGGTTTGTGTGACTTTAATGAGTCAATATATGTAAAGTGCATAGGACAGTGTCAATGTATAAAATCTTCTTACCTATTAGCTATTATTATTATTATTTCTTCTCTTTACTGACACTTGGCTGTTAAGCAGACCTTCGAATCCAACTCAAGCCCAAAACCTAATGCCAGCCAGCCCTGGTTCAGGTGAGGGCATCTTCACACATTGCTCACTCACCAAAGCCAGAATCTTTCCATTCAGCAGCCATACACGAGTACACTTGTGAAACAAAAACAGTTACACTAGTGACACAAAAACTCAGCTAAGGTCAACATTGGCATATTTCATGTGAACTTCTTTAATCCTCTAATCCTGTGTTTTTGAACTTGAATGTTAAAGCACAGCATTTGCTTTAGGGCACACATACTCTCTGTGTCTGGTTCTGCCTGCCTTTTGAAAATCACAATTATGTGACCCTGGATGTTCCAAAGGAATTGGGTTTGCAGAATTGCAGGACATTAACCTAATAATGAGAGATCATTTGCTTACTACTGAAGCAGTGGGAAACTAACTAACCTCTCTGATGCTAAAATTGTTTGCTGATTCTTTCTAAGAAATCCTGCAGTCTGCTGTCTGTCTTTCACTGTTTTTGTGCTCAACAGCCCCCAAACTTCTCCCTTACATTCTTTACCAAGAATAGCTTTAACCCAGAAGCTGTGCTCCAGGAAGGAGGTAATGGGCCAGTAGTTTCAGAAGAATGGACAGATTCTCCGAAGTTCGTCCATCAAGGTTAAAGAGAAATTTAGCACCCTGTAAAGCGCCCTGATTGTTTTCACCGCTTCTGTTCCAGGCACTTATTCTGTAAAACCTCGAGACCCCAACCCCAAGATGGGCTCACAGTCTCTAAGGCACTAGCCTGCCTTAGACTCTCTTCTGCCTGGTAAAGCAGTAATGCTGTTCTTTTCTAATGCCTCCTTCCCTGCCTCTAAGTCTGAATCCAGTTTTGGGGATACAGAGGCTGGTTTTGTGTCAACACTACTAAACAAAATATGGACTGGGGAAAATCTGGCCAGGATGATGAAGACATTTTATTGACTGAGCTGTATGCAATTCTCAGTATATTTTCCATTTTTGTGCCTGGTGTTTTTTTTTTTTTTTTTTTCTGAAAAGCAAGGGTGCTGTGGCTTCTTCCTTTCCTGTATGATAAAATAGTATTTGTTTGTAAAGGCTTACCTTTATTTTCACTTCTTGCTTTTGTTATGATTGCATGTAAAGGATGTTCTTGGCTTTCCCAGAAACACCTATTGTATAAGGGGAAAAAATAGTCATTTTAAAGTACATTTGCCTTTGTTCCTTTAGAGAGTAACTTTTGGGGAGAGTCTCAGAGAAAACAGGCTCCCTTAGGTTCTCTCTTTTCATTCATAATAATCTCTCTTTGATTTATAAGTGAGGAGACCTTGAGGGGACATTGCACAGAGTTCTGAAAGTGGATGATTGAAGAACAGAGGGAGCTTTCTGTAACTTATAACTCAGGAACTTGTCAAATTCTGTACTTCCACTCGGTTTTCCTAGGCAAAGAGTGCACATTCTGTTCCAGGATCCCTTTCCACATGGCAACAAGGCAAAATCTCATCATTACAGATTTCTTTGGTGGAATTAGTGAAAACCTTGGAATTTGCTGAGGATTGAATGGATAATCCCAAATAACTGAAGTTGGATATTCTGTTTAACTGACAACTAATTTTTTTTCTTTCACAACTCATTTAAAAACATTTAAAATGTGCGTAGTTGGACAAGCAACAATTTGATCCACAGAGGCTTTGGGTCACAATATTGGTTCCCTGCTGTTAGTTCTTGTGAAGGCTTTTACTCTTCTGGGTCTTAGTTCCTCCATCTGATAAATGAGGGGGACAGAAAACAGGATTTCAAACTCCCTTCCACATCTATAATTCTGTGTAATATTTTCATTTTTCTGAACAGGCTAACCCAAATTTAGAAGAAAATTAAATATAATTAGATAATTTATTTATAAGATAATTATAGTTCATTATATTCGATCTCTTATACTACAACTCATTCCAGCAGTGATTCTCACTGTACAGGAATTGAAGAAAGCATTGAGGGTCATGTTGAAAACCATTAATAAAGGAAGGTTACTCAGAGAAGGGGGAACCCTCCCTCCACTCAACACCATCACGACCCAGTCTTTAATACCTTTGATTTGCATTTCTCTGATAATTAGTGATACTGAGCATTTTTTTTTCATGTGCCTATTGATCATTTGTATTTCTTCCTTAGAGAATTGCTTGTTTAGGTCTTCTGCCCGTTTTTGGATTGGGTTGTTTGTTTTTTTTCTTAGTAAGTCATATGAGCTGCTTATATATTCTGGAGATCAAGCCTTTGTCAGTTTCATTTGCAAAAACTTTCTCCCATTCTGTAGGTTGCCTTTTTGTTTTACTTATGGTTTCCTTTGCTGTACATAAGCTTGTTAAGTTTCACAGAATGTTGTATTCTTGATGCTTAGAAAACTGCCTGACAATCATAGGTACTCAATAAGTGATTGCTGAATTAATGAAAGTGACAAATAAGGAATAGACACTAATGTTCTGAAACTCAGGGAGATAAGGGATTATAGTGGAGATAGAAGATCAGGCGAAATTTATTGAAAGGAGTAAGAATTGGTAAGGTTTGAGAACTGAGTAAGACTAGTCAATAAATAGGTAAACAGTGAATTCCAGGGGAAAAAAAGTGTCGAAAAAAGGTATGAGAGAGTAATAAACATGGTGTACTTGAGGGCAGCAGGTGGACAGAAATTTTGTAGATTATGACATCAGAATGAATGGTAAATCCAAATTGCAGAGATTCTTGAACACCAGGTTCAGAATCAGCAATGTTAAGAATGTTCCTCCTGTGATTTTCAACTTCAGCTACCTTTGAGCCTTTTAATCAACGTCTCATATTAAGCTTTTGGGTGAAAGTAACACAGGCTGTCCTACCACCAACTTGTTTTCTCTCTTCATCTCCCAGTGCAAGTATAATTTTGCTGTTAGCTTGCTTGGGTCTGGCCCAGTGTATAAGGTGATTCTAGGTTATACCTATCTTCTGTGGTCGGAACAGTCATGTTGTCACCAGATCACCATCAAGGATAGCCAGGACTATCCTTGACGGTGATCTGAATGTTTTTTTCTAGTTTTTGTGGTTAAGTTGGGGGTCACATAGGGTAAAGGAATTTAAATGAGTGTCATCCTTATCTCACAACTTACAGAAAAATTTAAAAATGGCAGAGATATAAATACTCTCAAGAATCACTTCCCCCTCTATACTTTTAAATGAAACTCATTGAAATAAATAAAAGAGTTCACTATAACTTTGTTTTTCCCAGTCAGAGAAAAGCAGTTTCTTTGGAAAGCAACTGTCCGGGCCCTTACTATCACATTAAAACCAAGTAACCACAAGATCACATGGGCTCTAACTACCTTTCCCATATATTTGGCTCCATCTTTTCTTGTCATAGACCACCTGACATAATTGTTCTGACCCAGGACTTGGGAGCACATTTTTGAAATGTGCACACTTATGGTTTGGTGTATTTTAACTGATGGTGGAGTTTTGTTTAAAAACCTCCCTTCCCCTGTTGTTTCCTTTTGTGAAGCTCCTGTATTTGCTTTTCTACTGTTTCCTTCCCTACCATACCAGCACACCCTCAGTCATTTCTCTTTTTCTTTTTTTAACATATCAGTTTTGTTTAATATATATTATGTATTTAATTAAGTTTAGTCAGTTTACAATGTTGTGTCAATTTCTGGTGTACAGCACAATACTTCAGTCATACATGAACATACATATACTCATTTTCATATTCTTTTTCACCATAAGTTACTACAAGATATTGAATATAATTTCCTATGCTATACAGTATAAACTTGTTGTTTATGTATTTTATATATATATTAATTAGTATCTGCAAATCTCTAACTCTCAATTTATCCTTCCCCCCCCATTCCCTCCCTGGTAACTATAATTTGTTTTCTATGTCTGTGAATCTGTTTCTGTTTTGTAAATAAGTTTTTTTCTTTCTTTTTTTTTAATATTCTACATATGAGTGATAGCATATATTTTTCTTTCTCTTTCTGGCTTACTTCATTTAGAACGACATCCTCCAGGTCCATCCATGTTACTGCAAATGGCATTATTTTATTATTTTTTATGGCTAAGTAGTATTCCATTTTATCAATCTACCACAGCTTCTTTATCCAGTCATCTGTTGATGGACATTTAGGCTGTTTCTGTATCTTGGCTATTGTAAATAGTGCTGCTATGAACATTGGGGTGCATGTATCTTTCTGAATTAAGGTTCCCTGTGGATATATGCCCAGGAATGGGATTTCCAGCAATCCCATTCCTGGGCATATATTCATTCAGTCATTGCTCTTGAGTTTCTTTTACACCAGATCAAGAGACCACTATGATTTGCACATGGAGATGCTCTGCATTTGTGTTTTCTTTGAACTAAGATAGTTAAGTTATATAACTCTGTCTTACAGTTAGTGATAGGGATTTTCTCCTTAAAGTAGCTCACTCCTAAACATTTGAGTAGGAAGCCGGACTAGATGGCAAAAATCCTTTCCAACTCTAAGACAGGAATCAGAAAACTGCAGCCCACAGACCAAATCTTCTGTCTGTGTTTGCAAAATAAAATTTTCTTGGCACCCTCACCCATTCATTTATAGATTGCGTGTGGCTGCTTTTGTGCTACAACGACAGTTGAGCATTTGGAACAGGGACAGTACAGCCTTCAAAGCCTACAATATTAACTGTCTGACCATTTGCAGGAAAAGTTTGTTGACTCCTGTTCTATGGCCTCATACTTTTTAAAGCGGCATCCCTTCTCTGTGCCTCAGTTTCCTCATCTGTACAAGAAGAGACTGTGGCAATGAACTCTATGTCTCTTTCCAAATCCTGAGATTCTGAGTTTTCTTTTGAAACTCACAAGTTCTCAAACTGACACAACAACAACAACAAAAAAAAGGAGAATAAAAGTGAAACAGATTTTCCTTACTATCAAAAAGGAGCCTTTGCTATGTATATTTCCTCATCTGGCTGTGATGACAGCTTTTATTGTCAACATGATTTTTTTTATTAGATACCTGGATTTCTCCCAGGGACTGGTTGCACAACAAGTAAAGGGATCCCAATTCATAGGCAAAGAGAAGCAGAGAATACAGTGGAAGCTTAGGCTGCTTTCTGTTCACCTGTTTGCTCTGAGGAATTCTGAATTGGAAATCAGATGAACAACAAGATGATTGTTGAGAATCTGGCTGGGAGGCATTAAAATGGAAATCTAGCTCTTCTCTTGGTGCCCTATCTCTGATAAGCCCCTGAAGTACTATAGCAGAACTTTAAATGGGGTACCTTTTAAATGTGCTGTCCTGTCTTTCCAAATTGCCAAGCAGTATGAGGCCAGACTGGGCGTACAAGGGCATTTGAAAATACATTACATAAAATGCCTTTATTTTCTTCAACTCTAGCCTGTAGCTATCATATTTTGTAATTTATAGGCATCAAATGAGCCCTGCTCAAGCTGATTGATTTTTTTGTAGGGTGAATTTGGATTATTCACAATGCATGTCAAAGAAAGCTAACGGAAACTTTGCAGTTCCATCATTCTAATAGACTTGATTCAGATGGTCTGATTGTCTTACTGCCTGCTAAAATCTTACATAATTCCATGTCTGAATGGATAGGGTAGCTGAAGAAGCAATGATTGAAGATGAAGAGAGAGCAAAGTGTTTTGCAATTTTCTGATGGTACAGAGACTTTCAATGTCACTTTCGTCAGTTGCTGCACTCTTAATTATCCAGGGGCTTCTTTTTCTTTCTTCCTTTTAAATGATATTTACTGAATTGATGCTTCAGTCAGACTGTTAGGTCTTCCTTATAGGGATATGTGTGTATGCCTGTGTGTGTGTGTGTGTAACGGGCAGGTAAAGAAAAGACGTGAGTCAGAGGTAGAGATAAGTGATGGGGAATTCAAATAGGCTTAAATACATAGTTACTGTCTATTTCTCTTCAGTAGAAGTATCTTAAGTGTTTTTTTTTATATATAAAACTCTACAGTAATGTCTTTTACAGGTTAATAATCTATTTGAAAATAAAGAGGAGGGAGGTTGCTGTTGCATTTTGTAGTATGACTTTTGGGTAGAAAAGAATTATTTTATGTATCGACACTCTCCTTGCTTGGACAGCCAGGACACAGTACTTCTCTGCTATCATCTTAGTCTGTTTTCTCCTTTCTTTTCCTATAGCTCAACAGAATTCACCAAAAATCCATGAAGGCTGGTGGGCATACAAGGAGGTGGTCCAGGGAAGCTTTGTCCCAGGTAAATACACATATATTCTTGTCACTTTATTTTTAAGAAAAGAATTTGAATGATATATAATATTATTTCCAGAAATTTGCATTTGCTATCCAGCATTGAATGTATTGCAAAAGGCAGCAGAGTCTGACTTATGTGTTTGGTGAACACTCCATTTAGAGAAAATTTATTAAATGAGTAGTAATTTAACCAAGACCATGCTTTTCCATCTGAGCTTACATCTTAAGATCTTTCTATCTACAGGTGGCTGTTAGGGAGTGGGTAATGGAGAAGTCAGCATTGAAGTTCTATATGCTGAAATTTGGTTAAGTGACAAAGAGCCATTTTTTTTTAATGTTAATGAAACAGGAAGTCTGGAAAGACTGACCATGGCAACTGGCAACAGGCTTGCTGGGATGCATGCTGTCACTGATGTCACTTCAATAGCTTTCATGATCAAGACTTAGCAGATTGGGCCAAGTACCAACTAAAAATAACAGGCAAAGTGGATGCTGTCAGCATGGGGAGAGAGGGCTGAAAACTGGTTAGCCAGAAACATACCGTAACTTTAGTTTTGAGGCAAGGTAGAGGGTCCTTGTCTTCCCCCAACAGCTCTTATCCTAATCATGGTCCTCATTCTTCTTGAAAGACTTTGGAGGGAGAGAGGCAAGAGAAAGAGTGTGAATGTTAAAGCAAAGGATGGAAGGGAAGGCAGGTGAAATATTTCAAAATATTTTTAACTGCTTAGATGTGAGACAGTAAGAAATAAAGCTCTCAAGAGGAGTCAGTGTGTGGTTCCAACTCAGGCACTGAAAACAGAGGGCTCCAAGTGTCACTTGAGGTCTTTGTAGTTGGCGGCAGCTGGCAAGAGCAGTGACCCAAGGTCACTTGACCTAATTCATTCTTGGCTGCTATGTCTCTTTTTCCTGTTTTTCTGTAGAAATCATTACATCAGCTGCGCAGAGCTAAGCAAGTTGCTAAACCCCCCTGAGCATGACTTTTCAAATTTGAATTGTGTGACATATATATGTACTCTTGGAACTTCTCAACAGGAGGCAAGCAGGCATGGTAAGGGAAAGTAGATGACCCACGGAAAAGCCAGCTGACTGCCGTAAGTCAGTATATTAACTTGATAAATTTACTATGGTACATTTATTCCTTGGCCCAGTGGGCATAGAAACTGGATTTGATTAATTCACTCATAAATGATCAGGTTTCTAACAACACTCTTATAATAACTTAACTGACACAGCTGTGTTCATATGGCATGATATAGATACGTGACATTTTGTACTTACAAGTGGGGGCATCTCTTTCCAGTGGATAGAATCCTTGTGTATTTTTTTCTGAGGAATCTGCTTATTATATTCAAGATATCCCAGAAATTACATTTATAAGTACATTTCTGTTCTTTCTGATTATTAAATTTGAGCAAAATAGGGCATTCTGTCAGATTATGATAAGTCTTGTTAAACTAGTAATATCCTCTGTAGTGACTGAAATGCTCATTGATAACACTGGATACGTTCTGAAAAAATTTGCTTTTCTGCTCTATAGTTTTTTGATGTTCCTCCCTGTTGCTGCATTCTTTTTTTACATGTATTCAAAGCCGTTTTGAGTTGATTGTTGATTCTAAGACAACCACAAGGAAGAAGTTTTATCTTTCCTTTAAGTGTTGATTTAAAATCATTTAGCTTTCCCTCAGTTCCAGTTTTAAATGAGATAATATGTATAAAACCTGCTACATGGGGAGCAGTAAGATGTGCAGTGCTGAGCACGGACTTGAGTCTGGGCTCTATAGCTTCCCTATGGCAGAACTGTCAGCGAGTTGCCTACCAACTCTCAGTCCCCTATGTTCTTCATCTGTTAGAATGGAGATTAGGACCAAATAAACCTTATGAGGTTTTCTGAGGATTAAATTACATAATGTAGGTAGAGTGCTTATGGTAGAGTCTGGTGCATGGTGTGAGTCAGTGCATGTCAGTTCCTGTTGGCATAACTATCATTATTTTATCAGTAACAACATAACTACATATTTTATACTTCTCTTTTTGAGAAAGGCAGAGAGCTGTACATTGGAAAGGGTAATAATTCAAGTGATGGTCTCCCATGATACTAGAACTTGGAAAGTGCTTAATAAATGTTCCTTGAACTTGTAAGCTCAAAAACACTCTCTACACAGTAGTGGCCATTGGAGAGGTAACTTACCATACTCTGGATTTAACAGCCCCAAAGCCCTTATGCTTCTTGGTTAAGAAAACTGGTAACTGATGATCTCACTTTCTAAACTTTTGGAAACTCCAATGCTCTTAAAAAATATAAGAATCATAAAAATTTGTGAATTAAGTAATTGGACCTGAGGGTCTAGTATCTGACAGACTCCAGATGACCCACTTTATCTGAATTGTTGCAAAGGCAATGGTCCCTGTAGCTCTTATTATCATTACTGAATATAAGGTTAAGAATGTTCTTTGCTTTGCCACTGGGGTATTTTTTCAGGTTATGGATATGTAAAAGAGAAGAGAACCTCATATGACTGGATTATTTGGACAAGTTTTATTGTCCTATAAGTTTTTACAAGAGTGCCCAGAAATGATTCTCAATTGGCATAAATGTTAATCTGTGATTGCAAAGAAGACTGTGGAGGATAGAAATCCATGATTTCTTCAGCAGTGGCAAACACAGGTTTGATTTAGCATCAAAATCCCTGACTTTGGCCAGTTCAGTAGTGCTTAAGGAGTAGCCACCTGACAGTTGATAAAAAGCTAATTGACACATGATTCTTATTCAAGGATAAGCTGACAGCCTAAAGAGTCATAAACCCATAACTTACTGTAAGGGCTCTAATAAGGTTTATGGAACATAAAAAGGAGGCCATGGAGTGCTCGGATTCAGCCTGCCTAGTGTTTAACAGATTTGGTTGTTTACCTATGCAAATCCAACACCACCTATAACCAACAGTCTGCCTTATGGACAGAGCCCAATTTTGTTTGAGTGCTTATCCTCTACACAGCCATGTGCTCAGGAAGGAGCTCCTCCCAGGCCCAGAAGGTTACCCTTGGCTAATACCTACACCAATCATGGAGATTTCAGCCTCTTTTTCTTTTCAGCTTTGTCATGATGGCTAATTTTATGTGACAACTTGGCTGGTCCACAGTACCAAGATATTTTATCAAACATTAATTTAAGTTTCAGGAAAGATATTTTTTATACGAGATTAACATTTACATTGGTAGACTTTGAGAAAAGCAGTTTACTCTCCATAATGTTGGTGGGCTTCATCCAATCAGCAGCAGGCCTTAAGAAAAAAAGGCTGAGGGAAATTGTGGTTCCAGAAGTTTTTGGCCTTGAGCTGCAACATCAACTGGGATTCTAGCCTGCTGACCTACCTTACAAATTTCAGATTTGTCAGTCTCCACAACCTTATGAACCAATTCCTTAAAATAAACTTCTTTCTCTGTATACAGACACACACACACACACACACATTCTTTTGGTTCTGTTTCTCTGGAAGACCCTGACTAATACACAAATATGGACATGAACATATGCTAAACAGTTCTATCCATGGCTTGTGAGGGGAAGTCTGCTCAGTAAACTCAGGAACAAAAGTCACACTAAAGACGGCAGAACAGAAAGTTGAAAAGAACACAGGTTGTTTATGACCCACTTGATCACTGAATTAATCATAGAACTGCCTATCATTTTTTTCACAAGCGAGATAAACTATCTTGTTGTTGGAGCCACTTTGAGTCACGTTTTCTGTTACTTGCAACCCAAAGCATTCTTCAAGACTCATATTTCTCAGTACAAGGGAGAAGGAAGAAAGGAAATTGGAACTCGGTCTCAACAATCTTCAGGATTACCCAAAGTGGATAAGGAGAAGAATGTGAGGATTATCAGAGTAAACAGCACTGGCAAAGAGGAGTCAAAATGCACTTTGGGTTTGGGGTGTGCTAGGTACCTCTGAGTGTCTAAAAGGCAGGATACACTATGGAGCATGATGAGTGAGAGGCCAGCAAAGCCATCAGGGGCCAGGCTGTAAAAGTCTTTGTGTTCCATAGGCAAGAGCATA
Organism: Vicugna pacos; assembly: GCF_048564905.1. Lineage (NCBI taxonomy): Eukaryota > Metazoa > Chordata > Mammalia > Artiodactyla > Camelidae > Vicugna > Vicugna pacos. Next base: position 30,903,464 of record NC_133002.1, read on the forward strand.
GGCACAGTCCCTTTAAAAATAGAGGAACTATAGGACATTATTAAGCTCTGGGGAGATACAGTCAAATGCGTATTTTAAAAAGCCAACTATGGGCCAAATGGCCATGGACATGTCAAAATTACAACTATTTACAGTGCAACTATTGATGGAAAAGACTGGAAGACTAGCATAAAAGATCTACAACTAAAGCTGTAAAGAAGGAATCACAATTAGATGGGGGGTACCGAGATGCAGTGTAGTCAAGACCCATATCCCCAGGTGGGTGACAAACAAATGGGAGGATAAAAACAATTGCAGGAGTTCTCCCTAAGGAACAAGGGGGTATGAGCCGCATATTAGGCTCCCCAGCTTGGGGATTCTGCACCATGAAGATGAGCCCCAGAATGTTTGACTTTGAAGGCTATCAGGACTTACTTTCCAGTGAGCCAACAGGCTGTGAAAATGGAGACTCCACTCTTAAAGGGTGCACACAAAATCTCACACACTTCAGGACCCAGGCCAGAAGAGTGATTTGAAAGGAGCCTGAGTTAGACCCATCCGTTGATTTAGAGAGCCTCCCACAGAGGCAAGAGGAATTCACCCTGGGGATACAGACACTAGTGGCAGTCATTTTTGGGAGCTTGTTCTACCTCAAACCATCTGGTTCTGGCAAGTTCCATGTTGGAATCCTCCCTCAAGCTTACTAGTGCTGAAACTGGCCCTGCTCACCTGCAGGGTGGCTGTCTTAAGACCCCCTGAGCCCACAGCCACCCAACAATCTGGCTCTGACAACAGAAGGCCCAGGACCTAGCCCAGCACACCAGTGCACTGACATTAGCTCTGGGACCAGCTTCACCAAACAGTGGGCAGGCACCAACTTCAGGATCCCCAGGGCCTTGCAGCCAGAGACACTGGGACCCAGATCCACCCACCAGTGGGCCAGCATTAGCCCAAGGAATCCCTGGGGCTCTGCACAACCACTTCATGACCTGGTCTGGCTCTGCCCACCAGGGACTGGTAGCCTCCTCACAAGGCAGGGCTGGCAATGAACCAGACTGTGGGTCAAGCACACCTACCAGACTGCCAAAAGAAGGCCCGTGCAGCTCATGTAGGAGCACACCTAGAGCATATATCTCTGTTGATCAGAGGTGAGTGTACTGCTGGGATGCCTAGGACGTCTCCTACAGAAAAACCAGTTCTCCATGGTCAGGAAACATAACCAACTTTCCAAATACATAAAAATTAAAAGTAGCAAATTAACTAAAATGAGGCAACAGAGAAATATGTTCCAAATGAACAAAATAAAACCACAAAGCCAAAGAACTTGGAAGAAATTTTGATGAATAGAGTGTGAAGTTAGAAGTTCTAACAAAGAGTTCGAAAATGTAAAGTAGAACCAAACAGAGTTGAAGAATACAAGAAGTGAGGTAAAAAGTACACTGGAAGAAATCAGTAGTAGACTAGAGATACAGGGGAACAATTTGGTGAGATGGAAGACAGAGAAGAAATCATTGAAGCTTAACAACAACAAAGAAGAATAGAAAGAAACGAGGAAAGTTTAAGAGACTTTGGGAACAACATCAAGTTTAGTAGCATTCTCATTATAGGGATCTCAGAAGGAAAAGAGAGAGAAAAAGGGACAGAGAACATATTTGAAGACATAAGAGCTGAAAACTTACCTAACCTGGGAAAGGAAACAGACATCAACATCCAGGAAGTAGAGAGAGCCCTGAACAAGGTCAACTCAAAGAGGACCACATCAAGACACAGTGTAATTAAAATGGTAAAAATGAAAGATAGAGAATTTTAAAATCAGTAAAGGAAAATCAACAAGTTACATACAGGGAACTCCCATAAATCTATAAGCTGACTTTTCAGCAGGAACTGCAGGCCAGAAGAGAGTGGCACAATATATTTAAAATGATGAAAGGGAAAGCCTGCAGCCAGGAATACTCTACTTGGCAAAGCCTCATTCAGATTTGATGAAGAGATCAAAAGTTTTACAGACAAGTGAAAGCCAGGAGTCCAACACCACCAAACTAGCTTTAGAAGAAATGCTAAAGGGACTTCTCTAAGCAGAAAATAAAAAACCACAACTAGAAATATGAGAATTATGAAAGGAAAAAAATCTCATTGGTAAAGGTTAACATATAGTAAATTTGATAAGTCAACCTCATATAAAGCTGGTAGGACAGTTAGAATATAAAAGTATTAAAATCATCAATATCCACAAGAAGTAGTTGAGTTATATACTACACAAAAAGATGTAAAATATAATGTTAAAACAGTAAACATGGTGGTGGTGGGGAGTAAAACTGTAGGGTTCTTATGATATATTTGAACATAAGAGTTCAGCAACTTAAACTAATTACATCTATATATGTGTGTGTGTGTGTCTGTGTGTGTGTGTATACCTCATAATAACCAGAAACAAAAATCTGTAATAGTTATGCACACATAAAAGAAAGAGGCGTTCAAACATAACATTAAAGATAGTCATCAAATCACAAAGGAAGAAAGCAAAGAAGAAAGGGGGAAAAAACTGCAAAAGCTCCAAAATAAAAACAAAATGGCAATAAGTACATACCTATCAATAATTACTTTAAATGTACATAGACTAAAAGTTCCAATAAAAAAATAGAGTGAGTGAATGGATACAAAAACCAGTATAGACTAATATATATGCTGAACACAAGAGACTCACTTCACATCTAAAGATACACACAGGCTGAAAGTGAGGGTATGGTAAAAGATATTCCATGCAAATGCAAATGAAAAGAAAGCAGGGTTAGCTATACTTATATAAGACAAAATAGATTTTAAAACAAAGACTGTAACAAGAAATAAAAAAAGACATTACATAGTGATAAAGGGATCAATCCAGCTAGAAGATAGAACATTTGTAAATATACATGCTCCCAACATAAGAGTACTTAAATACATAAAGCAAATGTTAACAAACATAACAAACATAATGGTAACACAATAACAGTAGGGGACTTTAACACCCCACTTACATCAATGAACAGATTATCCAAAGAATATTAATAAGGAAACACTGGTGTTGAATGACACATTAGACCAAATGAACTTAATAAATGTGAATAGAACATTCCATCCAAAAGCAGCAGAATACACGTTCTTTTCAAGTGCACATGGAACATTTTCCAGGATAGATCACATTAGAGGTCACAAAATACGTCCAAGCAAATTCAAGAAAATTTAAATCACATTAAGCACTTTTTCTGAAATCCATTCTATATGACTAGAAATCAACTGCAAGAAGATAAAACTGCAAAAAACACAAACACACAGAGGCTAAATAAATTCTACTAAACAACCAATGTGTTTGTGGTGACTATAGTTAACCATACAGCACTGTATACTAGAAATTTATTCTCATCTCACACACACACACACACACACACACACAATGGTTTAAAAAAAAAAAGTATATATTAGCATAACGCTTGCTCTACCAGGCTCCATCTCAGTGCTTTACAGAACTGATTTAAGCCTCACACCAGACCAGCCTTATGATCACTGAATAAACCAAAGAAGTAAAAAAAAAAAAAAAAAAAAAAAAAAAAAAACACCTGAAGACAAATGGAAATGAAATCATCCAAAATCTGTGAGACAGCAAAAACTATTCCAAGGAGGAAGTTTGTATTGATAAAGGCATACCTCAGGAAACAAGAAAAATCTCAAATAAACAATCTAAGCTTACAACTTAAAGAACTAAAAAAAGAATAACAAATAGAACTCAATTAGTAGGAGGAAAGATCATAAAATCAGAGCAGAAATAAATGAAAGAGAGCCTATAAAAAATAAAAGATCAATGAAACTAAAAGCTGATTCTTTAAAAAGATAAACAAAATTGATAAAGTTTTAGCCAGACTTACCAAAATAAAAAAGGGAGTCTAAGTCGATAAAATCAGAAATGAAATAGAAGTTACATCCAACATCACAGAAATACAAAAGGATCATAAGAGATTACTACAAACAACTATATGTCAAAAAATGAACAATGTAGAAGAAACGGACAAATTCCTAGAAATGTAAAACCTCCAAGACAGAACCAGGAAGAAATAGAATATATGAACACACCAATTACCAGTATTGAAACTGAATCTGTAATTAAACAACAAACAAACAAACAAAAGTCCAGGACCAGATGGCTTCACAGTGAATTCTATCAAATATTTAAAGACCAATTAACTATTCCAAGAAACTGCAGAGGAAGGAATTCTTCTGAACTAAATCTATGAGGCCAGCATCATTCTGATACTAACATCAGACAAAGATATCACACAGAAAAGAAAATTACAGTCCATTGTCACTGATTAATGTATATGCAAAACTCCTTCAATAAAATATGAGCAAACTAATTTCAACAACACATCAAATGAGATTTATCCCAGGGACACAAGGAATTTTCAGTATCTGCAAACTGTTCAATGTGATACACCACATTAACAGACTGAAGAGTAAAAATCATATTATCATCTTAATAGATGCAGAAAAAGCTTCTGGCAAAATTCAACATCCCTTTATGATTAAAATTTCTACAAAGTTGGTAGAGAAGGAATACACTCGACATAATAAAGGCCATATAACAAGCACACAGCTAACATCATACTCAATGGTGAAAAGCTGAAGAATTTCCTCTAAGATCAGGACTGAGACAAGGATGGCAACTCTCATCATTTTAATTCAGCTTATTATTGGAAGTCCTAGCCACAGCAACAGACAAGAAAAATAAATAAGGAATCCAAATTGGAAAGAAAGAAGTAAAGCTGTCACCATTTGCAAATGACATGACACTATACATAGAAAACCCTAAAAATACCACCAAAAACCTACTACAACTCACCAATGAATTCTATAAAGTTACAGGATACAAAATTAATATACAGAAATCTGTTGCATTTCTATACACTAACAAAAAACTATCAGAAAAAGAAAGTCAGAAATTATTCCTCTTACAATTGCTTCAAACAGAATAAAATACTTAGGAATAAATCTAACCAAAGAGGTAACAGATCTGTAGTCAGAAAATGAGACACTGATGAAAGAAATTGTAGATGACACACACAGATGGGAAGATGTACCATCTTCATGGGTTGGAAGAGTTAATGTTGTTAAAATTACACTACTACCTATGGCAATTTTCGGGTTCAGTGCAATCCCTATCAAAATACTAATGACATTTTTCACAGAACAAGAACAAATAATTGTAAAATTTGTTTGGTAATACAGAGGACACTGAATAGCCAAAACAGTCTTGAGGAAGAAAAACAAAGGTAAAGGTATCACATTCCCTGATTTAAAACTATTCTACAAAGCTACAGTAATCAAAACAGTATGATATCTGCACACACTCAGACCCATAGATCATTGGAACAGAATAGAGATCCCAGAAATAGTCAATTAATCTATGACACAGGAGGCAATAATATACAATGGGGAAAAGACAGCTTCTTTAATAAATGGCTCCGAGAAAACTAGACAGCTGCATGCAAAAGAATCATACTGAACTACTGTCTCACGTCATACACAAAAATAAACTCAAACTGGTTTAAAGACTTAAATGTAAGACCTGAAACCATAAAACTGCTGGAAGAAAACATAGACAGTAAGCCTTTTTACATTGGTCTTAATAATATTATGTTTATATGCATCAGGGAAGGGGAAAAAAAGCAAAAATAAACAAATGGGACTACATCAGAATGAAAAGCTTTTGTGAAGTGAGGGAAACTATCAACAAAACAAAAACTGCCTACTGAATGGAAGAAGTCATTTGCAAACAATGTGTCTGATAAATGGTTAATAGCCCAAACATACAAAGAATTCGTGCAACTCAGCATCAGAAAAACGAGAACCTGATTAAAAAGCGGGTAGAGGATCTGAATAGGCACTTTTCCAGAAAGACATAAGGATGGCCAACAGGCACATGAAATGATGCTCCACCTCAGCAGTCCTCGGGGATATTCAAATAAAAAACCACAATGTGTTATCACCTCACACTTGTCAGAATGACTATTATCAAAAAGACAACAAGTGTTGGCAAGGAGGAGGAGAAAATGAAACCCTCATGCATGGTGGGTGGGAATGTAAATCGGTGCCGCCACTATGGAAAACTGTTGGAGATTCCTCGAAAAATTAAAAATAGAACCAACATTGATCCAGCAATTCCACTTCTGGGTATTTATTCAAATAAAATGAAAACACTAATTAGAAAATATATGTGAACCCTTATGTTCAGCATTATTTAGAACACCCAAGATATGAAAGCAACCTAAGTGCCCATCAATAGGTGAATGGAGGAAGAAAATGAAGTTTGTACACACACACATACACACACACAATGGAACATGACTTAGCCACTTGTGACAATGTGAATGGACCTAGAGGGTATTATGTTAAGTGAAATAAGTCAGAGGAAGACAAATATTGTATGATTTGACTTATAGCTGAAAATCAAAACAAATGACCAATCATAATAAAACTGAAACAATGTTATAAATACAGAGAACAGGTAGTTGCCAGAGGGCACGGGTGTGGGGTGAGGAAAGAAATGCATGACGGACATTAAGATGCATAAACTTCCAGTTGCAAAATAAATGAGTCATGAATATGAAATGTATGGTGTGAGGAATATGGTCAATTATCATGTCAATATCTCTGTATAGTGACATATAGCTAGACTTATTGTAGTGATCATTTTGAAATGTATAGAAATATCAAATCACTATGTTGTGTGACACGATCTAATACAGTGCTGAAGGTCAATTATATTTCAAAAACAAACAAATAAATTCACAGAAAAAGAGATCAGATTTGTGGTTACCAGAGGCGGAGATGTGGGTGGAGTGGGGATTGAATGGGTACAGTTGAAAGGTACAAATTCCAGTTATCTTATAACTGGAAGTACTAGAAGTGTCATGTATGACATGATAAATATAATTAACACTGCTGGATGTAGTATATGAAAGTTGTTAAGAGAATAAATCCTAAGATTTCTCTTCACATGGAAAAATATCTTTCTATTCTTTAATTTTGCATCTATATGAGATGATGTATGTTCACTAGATTTATTGTGATAACTCTTTCACAATGTATATTAAGTCAGATCATTATGCTGTACACCTTAAATTTATATATTGCTGTATGTCAATTATATCTCAGGAATACTGAAAGGAAAATAAATAAAAAGCCAGCTATGGCTGCAGTAATAGAGATGTACAGTATTTCAATGAGAATGTCAAAGGCAGAAGGATCCATGAGGTGATTTTTTTAAATCATCCAGCAAGCAATGGCAAACATCTATGCTAAGACTATAAAAACAAACAAACAAAAAAATTGTGTTAATCATGGATTCAGCATGACCTTTGTTTTGTGGCTATATACACACACACACACACACACACACACACACACGTATGTAACATGTGTATTACACATGTGTGTAACATATTTATAATTTAGCATAAACATATTAACATGTTTCAGAAAATTTATGTCAAATAGTATCTATTCACATTTCATTTATCCAAAACATTAGGGAAATTGAGCATTCCCTTTAGAGGGGGCACTGTGCCAGGAGTTGGAAATTCAAAACGACATGGCTTCTAACTTCCTGGAGCTTACAATCCAGTGGGAGAGACAGCCTTTGATAATGGTGAAGGGCCTTTCACCCCCTGTACCTTCTTCACATAGCAATGTTTGGGCGGGGAGTTTCCTTCCTTTTCAGACTAGGACATCAAAATATGGTGGCTTGCTTCCATTTTAAATCTTTAAATCATGACTGTTGGGGTATATATTTTTCCAACTTTTTGGAAACTCTAGAGCAGGTAAAAAACCTCTCTTTCATTTTGCCACCTCGAAAAGATCACTCTCAGGTCACTGTACATGAGTTCTTGAGCTCACTCATCCAGCAAGCTCTCATGTGCTTTCAGCATCACCATACTTGGTTCTTGGTGAGTAAAGACACAAAAAAGGACCCACTGTGACCTTAAGAAGCTGAGGATAGCAGGAGAGAAAGAGAGCCAAATGTCCTCAACCTTATAATGTTTCCGGGATTGCCATGAAGGATATTTGGGGCTTCCTGGTCTGAGAGAACACAGGGGACATCCCAGATAGGCAATTTTCTGGAGGCTAGGAAGAGAGAGAAGAGAGGCTACCTGGGGCAAGAAGGCTCAGGGGATTAAGGGCCAAGGAGGGCAGCATTAGTCTGAGCATGTAAGGCTATACCAGTCAGAGTTTGGATTTTACCCTAATGGCACTGGGACATCAAGGGAGGGATTGAAACTAGTACAGAATTCAGGGTGAGAGATGAAGGAGACATGAGCTAGGACAGGAGCAATGGGAAGGTCCAGTTTCTAGAAGCAGAAACTTTATCTCCTTCCACTCCTCCCCCTCCAGGTCATAGTGCAAACCTAGCATACAGTAGCAGTTCAACATTTGCTAAAGCAGTTTGGATCAGAGCAGAATTATTGCCCCTTGAAGCCAGGTGTAAATGACATTAATGATGAGCAAAATAAACAACTCGCTGCAAGTCTGTGTGCTGAAAAGGGTTTTGAGAAGTACAGCAAGAATAGTTGGAGATCAGGGAAGACCTTCCTGCAAAAGCCATGGCAAGCTGAGACTGGAAGAGTAGGAGGGACAGTACCAGCAGGGAGTGGGCTTAGAATAGGGTTCCAGGCCGAGGAGTGAGCCTGAATGCATGGGCATGACATGGATAAGAAACAGAACAAAATCCTCTGCGGCTGTGGAGTGCAAAGTGGTTTGAGATTGGAAGTGGTCAGGAGCCAGATCACACTCAGTGATGCAGTGAACACAGTTAAAGAGATCCTAGGAATAATGGGAGATCAGTAAACAATTGTAAGCAATTTACTCTTCCTCAGGGATCTAGCAAGTATCACGGGATCATGAAACTGAGTTTCTAAACATCTGAAAGGTTAATAGAGGAATTTTCAGCTTATTTCTGATCCAGATTGGATTAGGAGGCTGCTTGGTTCATTGTACTGACGCCTTCTTTAAAATTGACTAGAAATGTTTCACTCAGGTGAATAAACTCTCCCAACATGCAGTTTGCACCCCTGCCTTGTTGAGTTGTTTTAAAACCTCAAGATTGTTAGAAGATGAAAGTAATATATCTATTGGCAACCACCTGTAGTTTAGCCCTAATTACCTGTGTTGTTCAAATGGCCAGTTTTCTTTGCCTAAGAATGGCTCCTATTAGACATTGGTAACAAACACGAATTCCTGTCTCCCAGCAGTCCTCCTAGGAAGGAAAGCAGGCTGGATGGGGAAGATCCCTGCTGAGCTAGAATGGCCTGCCTGGGATCATGCATGCCCCTCATTCCTCCACCTAGTAAATGGCACCTATATTAATTTTCTATTGCTGTGTAACAAATTACCACACATTTAGCAGTTTAAATCAATGCACATTTATTGTCTCACAATTTCCTTGGGTCAAGAATCTGGGTATGGTTTATCTGAGTCCTCTGCTCATGGTGTCTCAGGACTGCAAAAGGTGTCAGTGCAGATGCATTCTCATCTAGGGCCAAGCTCATGCGAGTTCTTGGCAGAATTCAATTACAGTTGTATGACTGAGGCCCTCAGCTCCTATAGGTTATCCCTTGTCCATAGGCTTTCATAACATGGCTAATTGTTTCAAGGCCAACAGGTGTGTCTTGCTTTGAATCTCTTCTTTCCCTTCTGTGAAGGCCTGGACTCTCTTTTAAAATTTAGGTCTACTCAGTGTACTGTCTCTTTTGATCAGCTCAAAGTTAACTGAAGACCTCATTCACAGCTGAAAAATCCCTTCATCTTTCACATATAATGTAACCTAATCACAGGAGTAAAATTCCATCATACACACTAGTCCCATCTGTACTCAAGATGGGGGGATTATAGAAGGTGTGTATACCTGGAGGTGGGAATCCTGGGGCCATCTTACAATTTGGCTTTCCACAGTGACTCTCATTCCTCCATATGGTAAACAGTGCCCCACGTTCTTCAGTTATAGTAAACTGCCCTTCACTCCTTCATATAGTAGGAAACCATGAAAGGCTGCTGAAATGCTCAACCCAAATCAGTCTTGGTGTGGCGTCTGAGGATGAAGTAGGCATTGTTTTAGGCTGACATTTTCAAATTGAGAAGTGGGAAGTAATATTCTTTGGATTGGATATTACTTTTGTTGTCTTTACATGAACGTAGTAAACCAAAACCAGCTTCCCCCACCCCACCTCAGATTTCTCAGCCAATATTCCCAGATTTATAACAAATGTAAGGGGTGAGAAAGAGGGAGGGGTTTTTCCCTCTGGCTCCCTGGTTTCTGGCTTGGACAGTTTATTGGAGAGTGGAGCTATTCTCCACTGTGGAGACATAGAAAATAAGCAGTTAGGTGAGTGGTACAAAGTAGGTAGAAGCTACCTTTTGACAATAGCCCTCAGGGACTCACCAGATGTCACTTCAAATTGTTCTTCCAACCATTTCCCCCACCCTCGTATCCCTGGCCCTTTTATCCTCTTGCCTCGGACTCTGGCTTCTGATGCCTCTCCCTACTCAGCCCTTTGTCCTCATGTTTGGTACACTGTCTTTGGTCAGCTGGCTCAGGCTCAGTGTTTGCCTTTGTCATTATCAAGCTTCTTCCTTCTTTGGGTCATAGAAACAGCAAGGATATTGGAAAGTGCTTACTGGCTTGGCTCATCCACTAACAAAACATGAACTCTAAGGCAAGTTACTATCTCAAGGTCTTGATTTTCTCATGTATAAAATCGGAGTATTGAGCTGCATGATTTTCAAAGACCCATTCTGCCTCCAGTATTCTCTAAGAGTTTGCTAATGTGATATAAGATTGGTATGGAGATATATTTAGCAGCATTAAGAAATAGAATATTGATTTCATTCACAGGATAATTGTATTATGTTCTCAGAATCAGTGTTTGGAAATGGAGTCAGTGATATAAATGTTTTTCTCTAGATTTCTGATAACTCATCGCTATAAGAAAGCAAATAGAACTTAGTGGCTATGTTCTTAGTATAGGAGAGTGATGTTACACTGACTAACCTTCAATTATAAATGCATTTAATTATATTTTTTCCCAGAAATTGAGATGTGTAGAGATTGAAACTTACTCTGAGCCTAATAGGTGCCATACACCCTGCTTGACACTGGGAACATAAATTAAGAACAGAATAACACTTGTGATCTTAAAGAGCTCAGAGACAAGTTTAGAGACAGAAATGCAAATCAGGGTTTATAGTTTAGCCTGGAAAAGAAGGTGAGAGTGGAGTGGTGAGTCAAAGGACAAAGCAGCTAACTCTACCTTTGGGGTTAGAGAAGGCTTTCCAGATGAAGACTTCTTTTGAAATAAATATTAAAATATATGTAAGAATATTTCAGGTGGACAAGATGGAAAAGGGCATGGCTGCTGAATTAAACATAATGGAATCTAATGTACTACTAAATACAAGATTGTAAACTTGTAAGCAATAAGCACTCCTCTTTATCATTTCATATATGACACATCTATGTTCACAAACTTTGTGAACTGCAAAGTTGATGCTTTCTGTCTCACTCTATCATGTACCAACTGTATGATGTTTGGAAATCACCTAATTTCTCAGAGCCTCAGTTTACTCACTTGTCAAATGAAGACAATAAAACCTATGTCCTCAAATATTTTTGTAAAAATGAAATTGTGTATTAGACCTAGACATGCTTTATAGACTCTGAAAATCCACAAAGGTATTACTATTTCTGTTATCATAATTTTGCTTTATGCTATTTAAGGTTGCAAGGAAAGAACCTGCTCAGTTGTACTACTACTCTGAGTTCCTTAATAGAAATCCAGGAAGGCACTGTAAGCTTGTTCAAGATATGTTAACAATAGCATATCGTGTGCAAAGATGCAACTTAAGCACAAGTATACATAAAACATGCAGGGGTCAGGTTACTGGGGTCAGGTTGCGGTCATCCAATATGGAGTACTCCTTCTGAATGGGCTTTTGCACCAGGCCTTCTCGGAGGCACATGGCTTTCCTGGTGCCACATGTAAATCCCAATCAACACAGGTGCCCTAGCCAAAGCCTCTTGGGAAATACATCTGGAGCTTCAGAACCTATCCAATTGTATGAAGGGAACTCAGTGGCAATGGCCCACACGGAGTTCAGGCAGTAAGAGGGCACATTGTCTGCACAGAATTTAATAATAATAGAGAAACTCACCAAAAGTTTGATCTCCATTTATTATCCCCATGTGCTGGAAATTCTAAAAATGCCAATGATAAAATACTCCTCCTCCAAAATGTTTTATTAGCCTAAGCTCTAAACAATTCTGTGTTTGCTGTTGTGTTTTAATAATATATGTATAATCTTCAAGTTAGCACATTTTTGCTACTTATCCTTTAATTAGCACTGTATTTTACACAGAAAGTAATTGGAGGAACTCTGTTATTCCATTAGCCTCTGACACACAGGGGCTTGGCTACATGTGTTTGTTTCAAGAGGACATGTCTAAGGACTCAGGATTGGTGGAGTTAACTGTAGGGCAGCCCCTGGACTCCAGTGTGTAGTACTACGTATTCTTGAGCTTAAAGAGTTAATTGAAAATAGCAATAGTACTGTGATTGTAAACACAAAGAAACAGAACTTGAATTATTTCAGTTGTGTCCTTCTGTGTGATTATACTTGTCACAAAATTGGCCTATGTACTTCAAAAAGTGAATTGAAACTTGAAGCCAGAGTTTTGGGATGATTAGAAAAGAACAACTTTATTACCTTGCCGGGCAAGGGGGAATCACAGCAGGTTCATGCCTTAGAGACTGTGAATCCAACTTGAGGTTGGGGTCTTGAAGTTTTATAGAAAAACTGCATGGAACAGAAAAGGTGGTAACAATCAGGACACTTTACAGAGTGCTGCTACATTCCTCTTAACCTGGATGAATCTTCATAGCATCGTGGGGGAACTGTGGCGGATCTGTCCATTATTCTGAGAATACTAGCCCATTATCTTCCTCCTGGAGCATAGCCTCTGTGTTAAAACTATTGTAAAGAATGTCAGGAAAAAGTTTGGGGATTGCTTAGCACAAAAGCAGAAAGGGAGAGAAAGTAAATTTCATGATTCATTAGTCAGAAAGATTCAGCTAATAGTTTTAGTATCAAGGAAGTTAGCTCGTTTCCTACTCCTTCACTTGGAGTTTTTATTTGTACTTAAATTTTAAAATATTGAAGCTGAATCTGAACTGCAAACTGTAATATTTTTATTTGGTAAGTGCAGGTTTCAACTCATCCGTGAAATATTTTATTGATCTGAATAACGTCTTAACCATTGAAAACTTTAAATTTAAATTTTAAAGAACAATTATTGTTATTGACCATTGTTTGGTTATGATTAAAATTATAGTGTTGCTTAGAGCAGTGAGTATTAAAAAATTATCTGCCAGAGTCAAATGCTTTAGGTATGCCACTATATACAACCTTAGGTCAATAACTTTACATTCACTGGATAAATAACCCAAAGGCAGGGGTGGGCAACCCAAAAGCAGAGCCCATGGCTGGCTTATGGCCATGAAACACACATGGTTTCTCTGAGTGAAGCTAACTGGGTTAACATCCATAGCATTGGCCTCATTACCTCCTGGCTTCCCAGCTAGCTGAAAATTCACTCTTCTCTCCGAGCAAAGCTTCTCCTTTGAAAGACATGCCTAGGTTACCTTCACAAGGCACAGAGCTTTATTGAAAAGCAACTTAGTGAGCTGTTGGGAGGTACTTGTAAGGGTAAATACTGTTCACTGAGTTGTTGTGTGATAATAAGATTGTTTACAGAATCCACGTCAGGGTGTTTCACCTTCAGGTTGTATCTTTTGTCAGGTGGAAGGTAGTCAAAGGCAGCAGGACTATAACCTCCAACCAGGAGTCCTACTTCTTACATCTGCAAAAGGATGACAGGGAGGTGCCTGTGAACTGTTACAGAATGTAATATTCTAGAACATTCTCAAAAAGACAAAAGTTTTCATGCAACAAATATTCAGCAGAGGATGCTCTTACTGTGAAAATTTAGTAGTAGGAAGGATCCAACTCCCATTCTCTGACCCAAGCCTGGGTTGCAGGATCCCAGTATGAATAAAAAGGCTTACCCCTCACGTCCCACTCCGTGCCTTCTTGTGACTGACCACCATGGTAGCTGTGACAATTTTTTACATTCCAACTCCAAATTTCCTCACTGAACAGAATTGGGTCACCAGTTTATGCCAGGTTCCAAACTATTGACTCCTTTTCAGCCTGGACTCTGATCACCAATGATCCCTTTCAGACACCTCTTTCTTTTTGGAAGAGTGCACATTTCTGGACCTACTGTTTCTGGATCTGAGGGCTCTTTTGCAGCCTTGCATGGCTACTTTTCCTCATGTCACCTCCATGGATGGTGTTCCAGAACTTCTACCTTTGCCTTCTCAGCTCCTCTCACAGACTCAGCAGTCACTTGCTTTATGTGAACAGCTCCAAATTCTCTAGCACTAGTTTTAGCCTCTTCTCAGTCACAGTTTCATTTTCTAAGCTCTTGAACACCCTTACTTCCTCCTCTTTTGAGCACCAGAGCTTCACAAGATGTAGCTAATATCAATTATAAACTCTATTATATTTTATTTCAGGCTGTCTGCCTTACTCCTGGAGAGCTGACTTTTTTCCTTTTGATATTTTTTCCCCCAGAATGATCTTTCTAACATTATAGCAGTTGCCTAGAATCATGCCTTATTTTAAGATGTTTTATAATTAGACCACACCTTTCTCTTTGTTTTTCCTAGGAAAATATTACTTTTATTTAGTTAATCAAAAGAAATAATGCCTATATCTCATCAATATGAAAATATATATGTAATACATCATATTATTAAAATGCATTATATGATATGTCATGCTATATCAGTATCACAATGTATTTATACTTCTTGACTTTTAATTATACATTTTGTGTCATAGCAGCTACATTTTCTTGAAGACATTCTTCTCGGAGCCCTCTAACATTCTGTTCCATTATAGACTGATTGCTTTCTAAGCTTGTTGTTCAGCTATCACACTGACTTTTTTTTTAACCTCCCTGAGTTATTTCTACTCTTTCTCATATATTGTGTTATACTTTTGAATTCACTTTATAATTTTCTGAACTCTGTATATCTAGGTTTTGCATTTTTGATTTTTATAGAAAGGATATATGGGAGATCAATTTTATAGGTCCTCAGGTGTTCAACAAAAGGTCTTTCTTTTGCCCTTAACATTTGGATGATTGTTTGTTAATAGAATTCTAGTTTCAAAATTACCTTTGTTGAGATTTTTCGGAGTATTACTCGAGTGTTAGCTTGTAAAGAGTGTCTAAAATGAGAAATCTGATGCCTTTGTATCTCATGTCTCCTACCAGCCCAAGCTCCTATCAGCTTTTAGGACATTATCCTTATCCTTGAAGTTCAGAAATGTCATGAGATGTATCTAAATGTAAATGTCTTTTTTTAATTATCTATGCTCAGCTTAATTAAATGAAGTTTCCAATAGGGCAGAGATTTTTTTTTTCTATTTTGTTCACTGATCTATGAATGCTGAGAATAGTGCCTGACAAAAAATAAGAAGCCATGGAATCTTTTTGACTAAATGAACTAATACTCAAGTCACTTCTTATTTTAGGGAAATTTTCTTTTATTTTTTTTTTATTATCTTCTCTCGTCTGTTCCCTCTGCAATTGCATACTAAGTCTATCTTCTAATCCTTTCTTTTCTTTCCATCCACAATTTCCATATCCTTTCTTTGCTCTCATAATTTCATTCTCTTTTTTCTTTTAATATTAAGTTCTAGGAGATTTCCTTTACTTATCTTTCATATTTCTACTTTGGCCCACAGCAACTTCTACTCTTTTACACAGAACTTTTATTAAACTTTTTAAACTTGATAATCATAACTTCTAAATATTATTTTTGCTTTTTGATTTCTATTTTTATGAGTATTTTCTTATTTTATAGACACCTTATCTCTTAAATCCCTGCAAAGATATTAATTGTATTTTTTTAAGTTTTCTTTTGTCTTCAGTGTTTTCTCTCTTTGTTAATCTTCGTTCTTCTCTTTCATACTATTGATTTTCCTCAAATGTCTGGTTATCTTCGGTTGTCTGTTCAAGTTTTAAACAAAGGACTCAGCTGTTTAGGAACTGGAAGCTGGTGTGGTTTCCTCTGTAGGTATGCCTATTAGTTTCTATGATAAGTCTCTTGAATGAGAGGGTGAAAAATGGAGAATGCTGATAGACCATTGTCTCTTCAAGGGCTATGAATACAAGATAAAAAAGCAAAGTGGTGAATCTCTGTCTCCAAATTAAGGAAGTCTTTTTTTTTTTTTAAGGAGTGGTATATATGGTTTTATTTCATTCCTCTGCAGAATTTCCCTTCTTATTCGTCTCTGTTTTAGATATGTAGTTCTGAAGTTTCCTTAGGTTTGATCAGCTTCTCTTTCTGGACCCAGGCACATACTAAGCACCACCACCCCACTACCACACACAGAAATAGTTGATCTCTGCTTCATTGGAAGGGGCTTCTTATGGCTTCAGAATGGGAGTAAATGCCATATCTAACCTTAGCATAAATATATGGTGAGGAAGGAAAGACAGCTCAGTGCTTCTGTAGGCTATACCGTATAATCTTTACCTTATATTTGGCATCCTTCTGTTACTTATACTTTTACCTGTAGGTTTGACCTTTCTGTTGGGAGCCAGTGAGAAGTTTGGAAGAAAGATTGTTACTACTATAAGGAGCTTATTCTCTCTCTTATTTATTTAATCTCCTATTAAATCTCATCCTATCTGCTTGATACCTCCTGAAAACTCCTCAAAATGTCTGGCCCTGAAAATAGTACTTGTTCATATTTATCTAAGTTGTTTTATATTTATTCCTTTTCTAATATATTTTCTGTACCTGTATCTGGAAAGTATGGGTGGAAGAGAGACTAAATATGTGTGCCCTGAATGATAATGAACAAATACAGGAATAAATCCCCTTTTCCCACCAAACTAATTCTTTCCTCCCCTATACCTTTATTCTTTTAATGGCTTACCAGTTAAAAGAAGCAAAAATCAATGTCCATTCCATACTACCCAAGGCAATATACAGATTCAATGCAATCCCAATCAAATTACCAATGACATTTTTCACAGAGTTGGAACAAAAAATGTTAAAATTTGTATGGAAACACAAAAGACCCCAAATAGCCAAAACAATCTTTAAAAAGAAGAATGAAGCTGGGATAATCAAGCTCCCTGACTTCAGAATGTAATACAAAGCTACAGTAATCAAAATAGTATGATACTGGCATAAAAATACACACATAGATCAATGCAACAGGATAGAAAGTCCAGAAATAAACCCATGCACTTATGGTCAATTAATCTATGACAAAGAAGACAAGAATATATGATGAAGAAAAGACAGTCTTTTCAATAAGTGGTGCTGGGAAAAACTTGACAGCTACCTGTAAAATACTGAAATTAGAACATTCTATAACACTACATACAAAAAACTCAAAATGGATTAAAAACTTAAATGTAAGTCCAGATACTATAAAACTCCTAGAGGAAAACATAAGCAGAACACTCTCAGACATAAATCACAGAAATATATTTTCTGAACCAGCTTCTGGAGTAATGGAAATAAAAGCAGAAATAAACAAATGAGATCTAATTAAACTTCAAAGTTTTTGCACAGATAAGGATACCATCAACAAAACAAAACAAACAAAAAAAAAAACCCCTACAGAATGGGAGAACATATTTGCAAATGTTGTGACTCACAAGGGACTGATTTCCAAAATATACAAACAGCTCATACACCTTAATATCAAAAAAAAACAAGCAACCCATCAAAAAATGGACAGAAGACCTAATTAGACATCTCTCCAAGGAAGACAGACAGATGACCAACAAGCACATGAAAAGATGTTCAACATCACTAATTGTTAGAGAAATGAAAATCAAAACTACAATGAGCTATCAACTCACACCAGGCAGAATGGCCATCATTCAAAGGTCTACAAACAACAAATGCTGGAGATGGTGTGGAGAAAAAGGAACCCTCATACACTGTTGGTGGGAATGTAAATTGGTGCAGTTACTATGGAAGACAATACAAAGGTTCCTTAAAAAACTAAAAATAGACTCACTTACCATATGATCCAGCAACCCCACTCCTGGACATATACTTGGAGGAAAATATAATTCAAAAAGACATATACAACCCAATATTCATAGCAGCACTATTTACAATAGCCAAGACATGGAAATAATCGAAATGTCCATCAACAGATGTCTGGAGATAGATAGATAGATAGATAGATAGATAGATAGATAGATAGATAGATATAGATATAGATATATTTATATATATAGATATATATATTTAATCTATCTATTTATTTATATTCACACACACATATACAATGGAATACTTCTCGCCATAAAAAGGATAAAATAATGCCATTTGCAGCAACATGGATGGACTTGGAGATCGTCATTTTAAGTGAAGTAAGCCAGGAAGAGAAAGAAAAACACCATATGATATTGCTTATATGTGGAATCTAAAAAGAGAAAAGGATGCAAATGAACTTATCTGCAAAACAGAAACAGACTCACAGACATAGAGAACAAACTTATGGTTACCCAGGAGTAAAGAGGGTGGGAAGGGATAAATTGGGAATTTGAAAATTGCACTTTTTGGGAAGTGGTAGAAATGTTAGCTATCTTGATTGTGGTAGTGGTTTCATTTCATACATCTATCAGAATTCATCAAATTGCACATTTGAAATACGTGTAGTTTTCTGTACAGGATCCATATCACAAAAAATGTTTACAAAAACCAATGGCAATTGATCAGTGTTGGTGAATGTCATTCTCTGTCTCTCTCTTTCCTTTCCTTTCCTTCCTTCCTTCCTTCCTTCCTTCCTTCCTTCCTTCCTTCCTTCCTTCCTTCACTCCTTGCTTCCTTCCTTCCTCCCTCCTATCCTTCCTTTCCTCCCTCCCATTCTTACTTCTTTCTGTCAAAAAATACATCACAATCCAGGCACTGGAGAGGGGCTGGGTGTATATTCTTGAATAAACAAATATGGTTTTGTCCTCTCAGGAGTTACAGTCTAGTGGGAGAGGCAAATATGAAACAAATAAGCACACAATTTGAATCTATATTTACAAAGTATTAGTACACTCCCTGAAGGAAGTATGAGTGAGAAGGCCTTAGTGGGGAAATGTCATTTGGATGGACCCTGAAGGGTAAGTAGAGCTTGGCTAGCAGACCAGCAAGGTAAGAAGGTTGTAACAAGATGGAGCACAAACATTAGAGGTCCTTGAGGTAGGGAAGAGCGTGGCATGTGGGAGGATGGTAGAGAAATCCAGGGAAAAGACTGAAGTACCAAGTAACATGTGAAAAGAATGAGAAACTAGGATAAGGGGCCTTATAGGCCATGTAAGGAATTGAGATTTAAGCAATAGAGTATTAAACAGAGGAGTTGCATGCATGATATACATTTTTTAATGATGATATTAGTTATTGTGGAGAGAACAGAGTAGAAGAGGGCAAGAAGGAACTTAGGAAACCAATTGGAAAACTGTTACTGAACTGCAGGTGAGAAATAATGCCTCTCAGGCCAGAACTGGTGAGGCAGGAGTGATGATGGAGGCAAGTATACTGATTATGGACGTGTTTTTGAACTAGTATGGACAAGTCATACAATGGGAAGAGAATGATAAATGGTGAATCTTAAATGTGAAGTTTGAACAACCTGGTGAATGGCTGTGCCACTATGTGAATTGGTGAGCTGTGGCAGATGCAGGTTTGGAGTGGAGAGAGTCCAATGTTGTGTTTTAACCATGTTAATTTTGACATATTTGTGAAACATTCAAGAAGAGGCAACACATTGGCAAGAAAATTCTGGGGGATATATACATTTTCCTCCTGCCAACATATAAGCGATATTTAAAGCTACCGAGTGGATGGGATTACCTAAAGAGAAAACATAGCTCACAAATAGATTCGAAACTGAGAAATGCCAACATTTTAGGAGATGGCAGAGGTGGAAGGTGTTTCATCTACTACGACGACTCATTAGTAAAGGACCACATGAGCATTTGTATGTTTTAACAAACATTTAGACTACACTTCGTGCCAGGTATGATTCCAAATGTTCCTATGGAAATGAACTTTATAAATGTTATACCTTGTTTATTTCTCACAACCACCCCATGAAGTAATTGTGATTATTAGTCCTTATTTACAAATAAAGAAATACATGCATGTGGAAGTTTAGTGTATTACTCAAGGTCACATAGCTAGTAAATGAAAGAGCCAGGTCTCAAACCCAGGCTGTCTGGCTCTAAAATCCATAGTCTTATGTACCCTTCTGTGGTACTTCTCAGCGTCCTGTGGTCTCACCTGGAATCAATGAATATGGGATGTGGGAATGGAAGTATATCTGCTTTTGTTGTCCTTCTAGACCTTAATTCTTTCTAACACTTGCCACTTAAGATCAATCTACTGTCAAAACCCATAGCTTTTAACTCCAGAATAATTCTTACATCAATCATTTCATTATATCCCTTCTAGTATCTGAATTTCAGACTTTTCTTAATTGAAGTATAAAGGATAAGTATAAAGTATTGAAGTGTAAGATTTACAATGTTGTGATAAATTTCTGTACAGCACAGTAATTCATTCAATATGCATATGTTCCTTTTCATATTCTTTTTCATTATAGACTACTACAAAGTATTGAATATAGTTCCCTGTGCTATACAGTAGGACCTTGTCGTTTATCTATTTTATATACAGTAGTTAGCATCTGTAAATCAAGAATGTTGTGCTAAACCCCTAAATGTTTTTTTATTTTTCCTGCTCCAATCGCTTTTCCTCATTGCAACCAGTAATCAAAGCACAAACATGTCCTGTTATCTCCTAGATCAAAAATCTTCAGTGACCTCACATTTCTTAGAGTCATGTCTACAGTCCTTTCCTGGTATCCAAAGCCACCTATAATTTGATCTCAACTTCCAAGATCGTCAGTCACAATTCTCCAGCATGTAGCTACTGCCACTGTCAACTTGGACTAATTAACTATTCTCTGAGTATGTCGTTGGCATTCTCAGCTTAGCCACTTTGTCATGCCTCTCAGCACATTTAGAATCTTTTCTTACTCTACCATACCCCTAAGTTTCTTATCCCTGCCTATTGGAATCTGATTCATCTCACACAACCCATCATTAGGGTCCTCCCTTTCATGATTCCTTGATTTTTAGGTGGAATTGATCAAATTCTCTTCTGAACTCAACTTTCTTTGTACTATTTATATTAGTCATCAGATTCTAAACATTATAGGATTTTGTGTGTATAGATTGTCAGGTCCTGGAGGGGAAGTCATCTGTATCTTTTCACCCACCTTATAATGCCTATACTGTGTCTGGCAAACTGTTGCATAAAGTATTTGTGTACTCAGTAAACACATGCAGGCTCTCCCTCTCAGCTGCTTTTTCCTGTCTGATTAGTACCTGCAGAATACTGCTCCATTGTCTTGCTTTCCAGTGAAATGATTCTGCTACCCAAATGCACTTATACCTTGGAGCAAGTTATTACACATATTTCTCAAACATACACTAAAATCAAGGATGAAAATATCTGACTCCCTAGTTAAGCCTTTTGCAGATAGGATGAACTCTGGATAAGACATCTTTTACCCTAGTTTGGCTCTCAGCAAACTGCCTCTCAGATGCTTCAGAAAAAGAAATAAAATACAAAACAAAAAAAAAAAAAGGTTTTTTTGTGGGGATCAGTGGTGTGATATCAGTTATAAATGGGAACTGAGTACTGAAAACTCGTTTATTTTCATCTAAATAAGAATAAAGGGAATTTTATCAGCTTTCTATTTTACTAATACAATAGTTTTTCACCATGAAACTTATTTTCTTATTGGAATTTACTTTTAAGTTGAAGAGGGGTATTTTACAATACTTACGAAATAGATATTTTAAGGTTTTTGACCAGCAAAATATACATCATATATATTGTCTTAACTTTACAGTTTTGGTAATAAAAGCAAGATAGTAAATCAAATATACAATATGATTCAACTTTTTATATTCTCACATAACTATATATATTAAAAACAAAAAAAAAAAAACCTGGAAGGAAAACCAGCAAAATAAAAAAAAGCATGTATCTCCATGTAATAGGGTAATTTAGTTTTTGTAAATTTCTCCATTTTCTAATGTTTTAATAATTAGAAGACATTACTTTTATGTTAAAACTTTATTAAAATACAGTTTTTATTTTAATAGAAGAATTATGGGAAAGGAACGGTATTGAGAGTTTTTTATAGACCGTATATGAAATTTAAGACTTGGGAGAATCTCATAGTCTTCTTAAAATACATTTTATTGAGGTATAATTTACAGTAACATTCTCTAATTTTAAATTTATAATTCCATGAATTTTGACAAATATACATAGTCTTGTAACTAATACCACAGCCATGATATATAACATTTCTATCATTCTCCAAAGTAACTTTTGTGGTTAATTGATAAAGTTCCCCTAACCCTTGGTTCCTGAAAACCACTGGTCTGCTTTCTATCAAGATCCCATCTTCCAGAGGTTCAAATTGATGGAACTATAGGCTATATATACAGTCTTTTGTGCGTGATTTCTGTCCTTTAGCGTGACGTAAAGTTCATGTTTTCGATGGTATCAATAGTTAGTTCCTTTATATTGCTAAATACTGGGTTATTCTATACATATACCACATTCACTTATTTATGGACATTTGAGTTGTTTCCAGATTTTGGCTATTTGGTATAAAGCTGCTATGAGCATCATGTACAAGTCCACTTGTGAACATATATTTTTATTCATTTTAATTAAATACATAGGAGAAGGATTACTCTGTCATTTGGTAAGTGTATTTTATTTTACAAGAAGCTGTTAAACTGTTTTCTTCTTATTTCTTTTTCTTTTTTACTATTGTACTTGACATACAGTATTTTATTATTTTTAGGTATAATGATTCAATATTTTTATACATTGTGAAATAATCACCACTGTTAAGTCCAGTTACCATCTGTCACCAAAGTTGTGACAATATTATTGACTGTGTTCCCTGTGTTTACATTATATCCTTGTGATATTTATTTTATAGCTGAAAGTTCGTAACTTTTAATCCCTTTCATCTATTTTGTCTGACCCCCCTCCCCTTGTCTGGCAACCATCAGTTTGCTCTCTGTACCTATGAGTCTTTCTGTTTTGTTTTGTTTGTTCATTTGTTTTGTTTCTTAGATTCCACATATGAGTGAAATCATACAGCATTTGTCTTTATCTCTCTGATCAAACTCTTTTTTTAAATGCCTGTACCATTTTACATTCCCACCAGCAGTGTATGTGAGTTCCAGTATCTCTACATCCTCATCAACACTTGGTATTGTCAGTCTT